>NW_025953409.1:0-109752 GCF_018812025.1 Megalobrama amblycephala | reverse complement strand
GAGAGGCTCTTTTTATACCCAATCATGTTGCCAATTGACCTAATAAGTTGCAAATTGGTCCTCCAGCTGTTCCTTATATGTACATTTAACTTTTCCGGCCTCTTATTGCTACCTGTCCCAACTTTTTTGGAATGTGTAGCTCTCATGAAATCCAAAATGAGCCAATATTTGGCATGACATTTCAAAATGTCTCACTTTCAACATTTGATATGTTATCTATATTCTATTGTGAATAAAATATAAGTTTATGAGATTTGTAAATTATTGCATTTCTTTTTTATTCACAATTTGTACAGTGTCCAACTTTTTTGGAATCGGGTTTGTAGAAAGCCCAAACTGGGGTGACTATTTCCCGTGACACAATACGGCATACACTGCAGAGGAATGGCATGCATGGGTGCCGTCCACGAAAGAAGCCTCTCCTAAAGCCCAGCACGAAAAAAGCCCGCATAGAGTTTGCTAGGGCCCATGCTGACAAAGATGAAGACTACTGGGATTCTATAATCTGGAGTGATGAGACCAAGATAAATGTTTGTGGAACTGATGGCTTCAAAACTGTATGGCGTCACAAAGGTGAGGAATACAAAGAAAAATGCATGGTGCCTACAGTGAAACATGGTGGTGTCAGTGTCCTTATGTGCGGCTGCATGAGTGCTGCTGGTGTCTGGAGCTGCATTTCATTGATGGCATCATGAATTCACAGATGTACTGCTCTATACTGAAAGAGAAGATGCTACCATCACTCCGTGCCCTTGGTCGTTGTGCACTTTTCCAACATGGCAATGATCCTAAACGCACATCTAAGGCCACTGTTGGATTTCTGAAGAAGAACAGGGTGAAAGTGATTCAGTGGCTCCTGATCTGAACCCATTCGAACACCTATGGGGAATTCTGAAGAGACAAGTTGAGCATCACTCTCCATCTAGCATCCAGTCTCTAAAAGAGCTCATTCTTGAAGAATGGAAAGAGATAGATGTTGCAAAATGTCGCCAACTTGTTCATTCCATGCCTAGAAGATTTGGTGCTGTCATTAAAAATCATGGAGGCCATATAAAGTACTAGATGATGTAGTTTTTGTTGTGGGGTACTCATTTTTGCATCACCCTAATTTGAGTAAAACTGAAATTTTTGAATCTTTGTAAATGACAAAAAAGCAATCACATATTGTTTTGTAATGTATAATAGCTATTTTTTTTTAAAAAGCAATGAAAGTGTACAACATGATGAGACTATGTGACCAATATTCTCACAAAAATATACTCAATGTGAGAAATGTTAGTTTTTATATGTACTTGCAAGGAACTGAAAGGAAAGAGTTACCAATATAAAAAAATACCAAACACTCTGCCGAGTATGTGGGTTGTCACTGGAGAGTGTGTACAGAGGAAGAGGAATGAGTCGCCTGTTACCCATCATTCTCAGCTTTGGCCCTCGATAACCCCATTCCATGAAATGAGCAGAACTATTTATAGCGGACTATTCTTGGTTTGCTAATTTCAGCAATCTTCCTCCTGAGCATCAGAAGTGAAGCTGATGTGATATGTTTAGACATTCAGCACAGACTGTGGGTTTACAGTTAAAGGGGGATTTATTGCATAGTACATTAAGTAATCTTTTTCTTTTCTTTCCTTTTTTTGTGAAAATTAATTTACAAAATTATTATTATTTTTTATTTATTTATTTATTTTAATCGGTTTGAATAATTGTTTCACAGATACTTCAAATCAATTACTGGATGAATCATTTTTGAACAAATCTCTTGAATGAATGATTCAATGACGAATACATTTTTAACAGTCACTTGTCGCCACCTACTGGCGTAACAATGTGGATGTTATTTGAAACGCCAATGATTGACCTATATTTTCATTTAGGCTATAAAGTGAAGATTATTTACATTTGATTATTTTATGCAATTTTTGTAATATTTCTTACTTGAATAGCCTACTACTGTTAGACCTGAACATTTTAAAGCAGTTTATTTAATCTGTATCTTTGATCTTTTGCATTTATTTGTGATATCGCTTGTAGTTTCTTTAATTGTTCTTGATTTATTAATGACTGTTTAGTTGACTTTAAAAATGTGTGAATGTTTTATTAGATAGGCAAATAGTTTTTGTTTTGAATTTATTTATTTATTTTTAAATTGGAATCAAGAATTGTGAAATTTCACTGGTATGTAAAATGGTGACATTATTTATTAAAAAGGTTACATGGATCAAAAACAACGAAAACAATAACTTTAACTCAAATAGAGACACCTGTAGCAGAAAAGAATGTGATAGGCTACTGGCATTCATTCATACTTAGTAAAAAGATATTAGTATTAATTCGGATATTCCATTTGAAATTATGTATGCATTTTTTGAACATGTAGCCTACAAATTCTCTCCATGATTAACACGGAAATAAACTTATAAAGTTTGCTCCTATGAGTTCAAAAACATAAAGACTTGGCGTCTAAAGGAAAGAAGGTGTGAGCGCGATGTTTTACATCTAAGGGGAGATTCTGTGTACAGGTTTTTGGCCCAATAAGTAATACTTCAGTCTTATCTGAATTTAATAGAAGAAAATTACTAGACATCCAATGTTTTACTTCTTTAACACATTCTGTCAGATTGGATAATTTAGATATTTCATCTGGTTGTTGAAATATGTAACTGAGTATCATCGGCATAGCAGTGGAAACTAATTCCATGTTTTCTTATAATATTGCCGAGTGGCAGCATGTACATTGAAAACAGCAGAGGGCCTAACACAGATCCTTGCGGCACTCCATAGTTTACTATCGTAATGCCTGGCCCTGAATACCAGTGTAATTTTGTAGTCGATCTAGGAGTATTTTATGATCTATAGTGTCGAACGCAGCACTGAGATCAAGTAACACTAGATATACTGACAAAAACGTGTTGGACTGCAAAAATGGGCCATCTGATGCAGAGGCTAACATTCATCAACCCCTCTTTGATTACCTGTAAGTAACTCTGGTTTCTACTGTTATTCCAGCTGTCCCTATTCCTGTGCTTGTTCTATTTGCCATTCCCATCCTGCCTTTGTGCCTGTCTTTGTTTCTAAATTGGCCATTCCAGATTTGTCAAACTTGCCGTCCCACTTCTATTCATGTCTTCTCTCGGAATACACCCATCTCTTGTCTTCACTTTATCCTGTTCCTGAACCTGAAACTATCAATGCTCCTACATTTACGGGCCTCAGCCTGCACACAGCTTCTGCTTCACTTGGGTTCTTAAAATCTCTGAGCCTGAGCCGTATCTTACCACCTTGCAATATTAGAAAAGTTGAATGTTCTGGAAGTCAGGCAGGAGATTTTAACAGGAGGTTCATGCTTTTGGCAGAAACTGATAGATCTGAGTGTGCTCAGGCCAAAACAGACTGAGAGAGTGAACAACAGAAAGAAAGAATGAGAAATGAGAAAGGAATAGGGGTGTAAAGTGGACCGTGAGGTTCGTGGGCTGAATGGCTGGACTTGGCAAGCTCAGTTTTGGACATCTGTTCTTGTGTGTATAGCACAGCTGAATTAGCTCTCCTCTGGTTGTCCAGTCTGGCTCAGACCCCAGTCAGGCAGCTCAGATTCTAGCCTCCGCAACTCAGCATGACACCACAGATGGTCCAGAGACGGCTTGTTTGTGAACCTGTGCCTAGAAGAGACAGAGCTCCTTGTCACACTCTTTCAGCCACAATACAGCTGGACTTGACAGGACTGTCATCATCCAGGTCCAGGTTTCTTTTTTTCTTTTTTGGTCCAGATCTATAAAAAAATAAAAAATCAATTTATAAATTCAATGACTTAAAGGTACTGTAAAACGTGTTTTCAAAAGATGTAATATAAGTCTAAGGTGTCTCCTGAATGTGTCTGTGAAGTTTCAGCTCAAAATACCCCATAAATTTTTTTTTAATTCATTTTTTAACTGCCTATTTTGGGGCATCATTAAATATGTGGCGATTCAGGCTGCGGCCCCTTTAATTCCTCACGCTCCCTGCCCTCCCGAGCTCGCGCTTGCCTTAAACAGCATAAACATAGTTCACACAGCTAATATAACCCTCAAAATAGATCTTTACAAAGTGTTCGTTATGCAGCATGTCTAATCGTGTAATTATAGTATTTATTTGGATGTTTACATTTGATTCTGAATGAGTTTGATAGTGCTCCGTGGCTAAAGCTAACCTTACACACTGTTGGAGAGATTTATAAAGAATGAAGTTGTGTTTATGAATTATACAGACTGCAAGTGTTTAATAATGAAAATAATGACAGTCTTGTCTCTGTGAATACAGTAATAAACGATGGTAACTTTAACCACATTTAACAGTACATTAGCAACATGCTAACGAAACATTTAGAAAGACAATTCACAAATATCACTAAAAATATCATGTTATCATGGATCATGTCAGTTATTATTGCTCCATCTGCCATTTTTCGCTATTGTTCTTGTTCTTACCTAGTCTGATGATTCAGCTGTGCACAGATCCAGACGTTAATACTGGCTGCCCTTGTCTAATTCTTGAACATGGAGCTGGCATATACAAATATTGGGGGTGTAAATATTAATGATCCCGAATGTTACGTAACAGTCGGTGTTATGTTGAGATTCACCTGTTCTTCGGAGGTCTTTTAAACAAATGAGATTTATATAAGAAGGAGGAAACAATGGAGTTTGAGACTCACTGTATGTCATTTCCATGTACTGAACTCTTGTTATTCAACTATGCCGAGGTAAATTCAATTTTTAATTCTAGGGCACATTTAAATCGTCTTTCATATTTTTGGGTGCATAAAATCAGAAATGTCCGAGTGATACAACTGTTCTGATATCATAATGAAAAATAATATTGATTGAAATTTTTTTAAAGTATAAGTAATTCACAGTTTAACTCTTTCCCTGCCATTGATGGAATTTTCTGTTATGCCGGAATGCTTCCCTGCTAGTGTTGTTAAAATTACAGAGCGCAATACCAAGCCTGTAAAGAAATTTTAAAAATGTGACACTTTAAGCGCTGTTGAGCGGATTCTTAAACACCTCTGACTGGCATTGTGTTGTCACGCTCATCAGATATGTCTGTGATTGGCTATAATGATCAAAGCACGAGAGAATTTGAAAGTGGGAGTGTCTGAAAGCAGGTGTCTATCACTGGACCGGTCCGCCGAAAGATCCCTGCTTTCAAACGCTCCCGAGTGTATCTGTGTAAACGCTCGGTGAAGAGCATCACTGATGACTATTTACAACATGTTTTTGAAGCATTGATCATTTTAGCCATATCTGATGGGCGTGTGAACAGCTTTCATTCTTGGGTGAACTGTCCCTTTAAGAGCACCTCAAAAGATCTTGTTCTCTTTGTATGCCCCATAGCTCCTTGTCATCTGACTGACTGCTGGCTTTCTTGCACTCGTGATTAAACCTCTGATGATCCAGAATGTGGCACTGTGCCTGATCTTCAGTGAGGATGAGAGGGCCCACATGTCTCTTGGTTTTGCTTCACTGGCTGTAGAGGTGTTCTTCCCACATCATCTCTGGAACAAGTGGTGCTCACTGCAGGATCAAATGGGAACTAATGTGGACATAATGGGTGGAGCTTGACCTAGATATGTTTAGGGATAGGGTTGGGGTGTGGCTGGACCGTCAAGCTTTGCCCATTCAGAGAGGGGGAGCTGGACGTCAATCCCCACCCACTGGCTCAGTGAGCAGCATCAGCTTAGAAACTTGTTGAAGCAAGCTAAAATGGCATACTATAAAAAAAAAAAAAAAAAAAAAATTACAGTGTGGTTGCTTCAGCAAATATGTTTTTATCTCACATTTGCTTTTGTTAGCCCTTATCAGTTAGGTTTAGGGTAGGTAGTACAATCATTTTAGCACCACTCACCTGACATTTAGTGTCCGAACTGCCACAACAACTAATGCAATAAAATTTTGCCAGATTTATGTTCATTTGTTTCGGATAAAATTGAACATGCTTTTAGCACCACTCACTATGAAAAGCAGCTGCAAAACTTATTACAGTTATCTAAAACTAAAACCATTAAAAAAAATCAAATTAAATAAAATTTTACTGAAACAAAATTAAAAAACTTAAACTTATTTTAACTTACCAAAATTAATAAAAACTATATAGACAATAAAAATGACAAAACAACAAAATTACTAAAACTTCAACTAAAATTAAAATGAGAATTTATTCAAAATATTAATAGAATACTATACTCTCAATGATACTTAAATAACTCTGTGAAACATGCAAGAAAACGCAATATCACCACAAATACAATTTTTTTTATATATATTTTTTATACACACATATATATATATATATATATATATATATATATATATATATATATATATATGCTTTTTTTTGTTTTGTTTGTTTGTTTGTTTGTTTGCTCTATAACAGGCCAACTGGTCTTAAACAAAAAATATCTGTAGCCATTTGAAATTCGAGGCATTTCAACCCCTACATTTCAATTATGATCCAAACATGTAGCATGAGCAGTATTTTTATTTAAATTATATATAATTGTAGGATTTACAGTATTTATGCTACATAAGACACACTTGCACAAAAACAGATGGACTGAATGAAAATGCACATTCACTCTCTGCCAGTAGGTGGCGATTATGGAAAAGCAGCAATACAGTTTCCTTGGTTATGGCTGTGCACAAATCAGTGATGTGCTTGCTTATAAATACTACTGTATATGGAGATAAGAGGAAGACCATCAGTTCCAGTCTTCAGCAAGTCCAGAACAGAGATTCGACAAAATAAAACTAAAAACCGTTTGTAGATCGTGTGTTTGGAGCAAATAGGTCTATCAGCCGGTTCTGCTCGTCGCGCCACAAGAATTAAATCGCAATCGCACAAATGCTCTCAAATATATTTTGAGGTTGCATAGACTAAATTTTGGGAGCATATGTGACCAAAATGGTTTTGGTCAAAATACAATTTTTCAATTGTAGTCTTTTTAAAAAGGCATCTGAAATAATAAACTGTTATCTGAAATTATAATAATAATAAAGACATCTGAAATAATAACAATAAGTGCAGTGCAGTGTTGTCAAAAATAATTTTACTCATTCCTGCAGATTTTCTGCTCACACCAAAAGTGTACGCACATAAAACCGCCTCTCAGTACTAAATTGAGTTCTTTTTTGCTGCTTATTGTGCTTAAACAGTCAAACACACACAAAATAATGTCAAAATGGCAGTCTTGGCGAGAATTCACGTAAACAGTGAACATAAACAGTTGAGAAAGTAAATGCATGTGTAATGTTATAATGGATCCGTGCATCAGGTCTTAAAGTGACAGCAGCCTAATAAACCTGCTGCCATAGTATGAGATAATATTAAAAATATCTATATGGCGGTTTTTACCCACGGTATCAATGTCAGAATTGTGGTCAGTGGCTAAATCCACTAGCCACAGTGTCTGTTGAGCAAAAAGTTAATGTCAAGCCCTGGTTACAGTCTTAGTTACAATCAAATTGAATGTGTTTTTAAAAAGCCTACAACAAACTACATCTACAATTAAAAATCTTTTCTGTACATCTTTGGAGGACCTGCACCAGTAACTCTTTTTCAAACTTTGGCAAGTTAGCTTAAAAGAGGAAGAGAAAAGATCTGGGCAGAAAGTCCAGTTTCCTGCAGTGAGATCAGGTTGGGGCTCAAGGCTTGATAGGCATGACAAAGTGAGTCTGACGGAGCCTTTAGGGCAGAATGAACCCATCTTCTCCATCCGCAGCTTGCTATGCCATGCGATTATTATTCTGCTCTTCAATTATTCAAAAGCACTCTTAAAATTTTATCACCTGCATAGGAGTTGAATAATTTTTAAAGCAGAAAGAGGAGAGACAGGATGTGGTGATGAAAGTGGATTCGAACAAAGGATGTCTTTTCTCATACATTCACCCACACTTACTCCTGCCATGACGTTTTGGTTCCTTACATTCGGAGGCAGCCGTTCCACAGATTACATTGCATATTAGAAGGCCAGGTCAGAGTGATGTGATTCTGCCAGAAACAGAATGAGACCTTTCATAAGAAGAGTTCATGTTCATCTTCTCACAGACATAGAGAGAGAAATGAGTTGGAACCAGATCCTTACTATTCAACCTTCTGCCACTGAGCCGGAGAGTGAGAGAACATGCACAGAAAGAGGGGTAATAGTGAAACTTGGCAAGTACTCCAAAACTTAGTAATAGGCCATACACACACATTGCGTTTTTGCACTCTGTATCTTTTTTTTTTTTTTTTTTATGTTCTTTTGAACTGACAATACATTGAAGTGAAAGGAAGGATACAGTAAGGCTGTCATACATGGTGCTGGAGGGTGGAGCATGTTTAGCTCAAATGCTACCAGCAGTGGAGCAGCAGTGATGGGAATAACGGCATTATAATAATGTACAATGCTATGTGTGTGTGTGTGTGTGTGTGTGTGTGTGTGTGTGTCAGAGCATAGGAGCGGAGCATGACCTCAAACCAGAATACCCTTTGTGCTGTATTGAAAATATGTGAAATAAGTTTTTTTTCTAGTCGACTAGTTGTTGTTCATTTAAGCCATTAGTTGACTAATCACATTTATATTCATTTGATTTCTTAAATACTGGAGAGAATAAACCATAAAAATGAGCGTTTACTTAATATAGGCTATAGCACTCAAGTGTAAAGCTTGCCATAAAGAACCGGCAAAAGTAAACAGCAAGGAGACATTTTAATTGTTTATTAATAAAGTCATGTTTTCTGAATCAGTGTCTGCTGGGAAGACATTGACTCTCATCATCTCCACATGTGGACGTGCCTAAGAGAGAAAATGCACATTTCCTTCGGATTACATTCGGAGCAGCCTATTTCTTTTCGTTTTGAATTATTTTGTTTAAAAGTAGACATTTCAAGCTTTCTATTGATATTTTTCTCATGTCTGTGAGGCAAGCAGCCTATACGCTGAGTTTCGGTTCATTTAGCCTATAAGACGCATTCCAGTTCACATGCAAGTGATCGCGCCGGCACATCCATGTCATGATTATATTGTCTGCTATATTTGCTTCTTATTTATTAAATCCAGGCAATTGGTTGATGAAACAATGATTAAAATGAAAGATACAATTTTTACAAAACCAAATTCACTTTCAAAGAAAGGCTTTCTACAAAACAAAACTTAATGAAGTGGTCAAAATCAGGTCTGACCCACTCCATGTCTCCCGATATATTGCGCATCTTATGATGTATCCTATCTTACTCGTGCTGATCACTTTTCATAATCAAATAGATGAATTTAAAACATAACATAGGTGTAACACAGTTCGTATGTACGGGAAGAAGGCGGCGGGAACATTCAACATACCTTTAATTCAAAAAGAACAAAACAATAGTAATGCCGGCAGACGTCAGCCTCACAAACATAATAAAACATAAAATAAAGTCCAGGCCTGGTCCTCTCTCGTCCTTCACTGTCATCGCTCCTCCTTTTATGCTTCCAGAGCTTCTCCGCAAGAGACTCGAGGCCGGTGCGACTCGCAGGTGAAGATCTAACACCCGCCATTCCCTCACCCTGCTCTCGTCACAATAGGCCTACTTAAACAAATAATAATTTATTTTTAGACTTATATTTACTTATATTTACTTAACTTATGCATCCAAGTTAATTGACATATTTGATTTTTTTTTTTTTTTTTTTTTTAAAGGTGCCCTAGAACCAGTTTTAACAAGATGTAATATAAGTCTAAGGTGTCCCCTGAATGTGTCTGTGAAGTTTCAGCTCAAAATACCCCATAGATTTTTTTAATTAATTTTTTTAACTGCCTATTTTGAGCCATAATTATATATGCACCAATTCAGGGCGGCCCCTTTAAATCTCGCGCTCCCCCGCCCCCGAGCTCTCGACTGCCTTAACCAGCATAAACAAAGTTCACACAGCTAATATAACCCTCAAAATGGATCTTTACAAAGTGTTCGTCATTCATGCTGCATGCATACATCGATTCCTGTGAGTATTGTATTTATTTGGATGTTTACATTTGATTCTGAGCTCAGTTTGAAAGTGCTCCGTGGCTAACGGCTAATGCAACACTGTTGGAGAGATTTATAAAGAATGAAGTTGTGTTTATGAATTATACAGTCTGCAAGTGTTTAATAATGAAAATAGCAACGGCTCTCTTGTCTCCGTGAATACAGTAAGAAACGATGGTAACTTTAACCACATTTAACAGTACATTAGCAACATGCTAACAAAACATTTATAAAGACAATTTACAAATATCACTAAAAATATCATGATATCATGGATCATGTCAGTTATTATTGCTCCATGTTCTATTGCTCCAAGATGTTCTTGCTTGCTTACCTAGTCTGATGATTCAGCTGTGCACAGATCCAGACGTTAATACTGGCTGCCCTTGTCTAATGCCTTGAACATGAGCTGGCATATGCAAATATTGGGCCGTACATATTAATGATCCCGACTGTTACGTAACAGTCGGTGTTATGTTGAGATTCGCCTGTTCTTCGGAGGTCTTTTAAACAAATGAGATTTACATAAGAAGGAGGAAACAACGGTGTTTGAGACTCACTGTATGTCATTTCCATGTACTGAACTCTTGATATTCATCTATGCCAAGGTAAATTCAATTTTTAATTCTAGGGCACCTTTAAGTAACGCAATAGTTACTTTCCCTGGTAATTAGTTACTTTTATAACGATGTAACTCAGTTACTAACTCAGTTACTATTTGTGAGAAGTAACTAGTAACTATAACTAATTACTTTTTTAAAGTAACATGCCCAACACTGCACATGAGCCATACAAACGACAACATTAAGAGATTATGACCCAAAAATAGTCTGATGGCTCACAAAACTTAGAATCCATTGAGCGAAGTTCAAGTCTTCAAGGAGTCTCCTCAACATCTGTAAAGTTCTCGTGGCTCAAAAAGAGAAAGTAAGTTGTTGTTTTTGTAAATGTGTCTGCCAAATGCTTCAGTGTTGAAGTAGAGCTTTTTTATTATCTTTCAATCATTGCTCATAGGGATGGACAATATAACCTGAAGTTTAATTTGAGTTTAGTTTTGTTCGTTTGAGTTCTACTTTTTAAATAGCATTATGGCAAAAATGGAACACATTGGCAATGTTTACACTTCCTGCTCTGTGTTTTTATATTATTCTATGTCACTCGCATGTAGTAAACGTACATCATTACTGCCCACTGACTGCTATCTACCACAGTATAAACAATATCGTAGAATATTTACTGACTGATGAATTTCCTCCGTCAGAGATACAATCTAGGTAAACATAAATGTTGGGTAATTTTGCCTAAATATACCATCCAGCCGACTCTGTGCTTTCTTTCTGAAGTTTTAGAAAGACTTTCCTCTAATGGGAAGTGTTCAGTGTTGCTGCAGGCTTTCTGTACCTTTATGAGCCCACGTGGGCCTCAGAGCAGCGCTGACTGTCTTTATCTAGCGTTCAGACACATTACTCCTTTTTTATTACAAGCTTTGCATCTTTGCATTTATCCGTTGTCACTTTTTTTCTCTCCCAGTTTTCTGATAACCTCTTTTCTGAGATAAACAGCACAAGACATGCAGCCAAAAAAAATGCAGGAAAGAAAGGTTATCAGAAGCTAACCAGAAAGAGGTGAATGATGAACAGTCATTTTTGTACTTACTTTTTATACTTTTCGACATCCCTTTTATGTATAGGTTATATTAAAAATGTTGTGCTCGTGAGCATAATAGTTTTATGAGATGTCCATGCTTGTGGACTCTTTTTTTTAGTTCTTTTCAGCCTGGTCTCGATGTTTTTGTAAGTCGTTTTGGACAAGAGCGTGTATGCAAACATAAGAAAATGTATGTGTGGTAGACCACAAAATACAAATGAACTCATGAGATTGTTTTTGTGATTTAAGTTAGGGGACTGGGTGGATGGCCATGGTATTCTGTGGTCAGTCAACCATTTTTGTGCTTTAAATCATTGGCTTGCTGAAAGATTTAGCAATGGCCCAGTTTGTTTCCTGACGTGACGTGTATCCTAACAAATTGTCCAGGGCCTTTGGAAGAAAAACAACCTCGCATCATCTCAAGATCATTATCATATATTTCACAACAGTGGATCGGGATAAGGTACTTTTCCGTAAAAAGCTCTGTTTTGGTCTAGTCTTGTCACATGTTCTGTTTAAGTTTGTTTTCTGTCTTTCCTTTTTCCCCATTATTAGTTACCATGGTTTCTCATTTGATTAGTCAGCTGTGCCTGTTTAATTATCTTTGTTTGATAGTTCCCTTGTTTCTGTTCTCATTTGTCTGGTCTCGTCAGTGTATGGAAGTTGTGGCGTTGCCTGCTATCTTTTGTTCTACTTTGTGTGGATTATTCATTAAAGACTTTTGAATCTCTTCATCTTCATCGTGTTATGAACTACCATTCATGACAAATCTGACCACAGAATCCGCTTCCATTGAAAATTCAAGTAAAGCTCCAGTAAAGTGAAGGCAATTGGGATGACATCAAAGATTTAGCAAAGACAACACTTCCAAATAACTTGTGGTTATGTGAGTCTGGTCCAAGTTTTGGAGAGTTTATGAACCCAAGACCCAATAAACATCTGCAACTGACATTTCCTGTTGATTTAAAGAATTCTGCCTGGATAGAGGAAATAGATCATTTCAACTATTTATTTTTCCTTATAGCCTAGTAATTTCCCGATTTGTGCATCTTAACAACTCTTTGTCACACATCTTTACTTTATGCTTGGGTCTAGTGGCAGATGTTCACCTCGTCATTACACCCCAGTGAAACAGGAAGTCATGGTTTACCACTTAATCATTCCGAAATCACAATATGAATTGTTGCTTGTAATTGCACACAGGGGTGCACACATTTTAGAGAAGAAAAAAAAAAATGGTCCCACTTAGGGTTGGGTATCGAGAACCAGATCTGAATTTCCAAGAACCGGTGTTTCAATAAGAAACGCACATTTCAATCTGCTTATTGGCTCCTGTGTGCATTTTAATGTGATTTAAACCATTTAAGCGCAAAAGACTTGCGCACTCCACATTTCCGTGCTGCACACACATTTAAAGCGGGCTCACAGAAAAAGTGATTTTAATGTGATTTTCAACCTATATTGTTATACGTGTGCAGCACAGAAAACGGCACGTGAGTCTTTTGCACTTGAATGGTTTAAAATCACTTTTTCCTCTTAAAGTGACAGCAGCCTAACATTCCTTCTGCCGTCTCCTATAATAACACTAATCAAACAACTAATCAAAGAGAAAATTCACTCCTCCTTGACTGAATAACTATATTTTAAATATAAATTGTATTTATTAAGTGCAGTGTTATTTAAACATTTGATTAGTTTCTGAACCTGAATACCTGAAAATCTTAAAACACTGTTTAATTCAATCGTAAAATTTGTTCAGTTGTGTTTATTTGTTGTGATTGCTAATTTGTGTTTACTTGTCTTTAATAATGCGTGAAATTTATATTAGTTAGGCTAGTTGTTTTAGCTATGGTATTATTTTGCTATGGTATTTTGTTTTTAGCCTATCAATTTTTGATCATGATATTTAGCTACATTGAAATGTTTTGCAATAAGACTTAAAACTAGAATGTACATTTCCTGAAGAAAATGTGAATGGTGCTTGCAGTGGCAAAACTCGGCACTCTTGAATGGCATGATGCTAACATAATTACCATCATGCTAGGATGTTTTTAGCAAGATGCTAACATGATTAGCATGATGCTAACACCATTAGCATGCTGCTAGATTGTTTTTAGCAAAATGCTAACATGATTAGCATGTTTTCTAGCATTATTGCTAACATGATTAGCATGTTTCTATCATGATGCTAACACCATTAGCATGCCGATAGCACGTTTTTAACAAGATGCTAATCATGTTAACATAATGCTAGCAACATTGTAATGACTGAGGCAAAACAGACACAATTATTGGTTAGTTAACCATTAATGTATAGACAGACTGTGTTATAAATGAATCCTTCCCAGGAAATGGTATCCATTATTACCATTGCTGCATTGTATTAACGTATGTATGTGTATGTTTTATGATGCATTTAAGGTAACTTCAATCATGCCATGTTTAGTGTCTATGCGTTCGTATCGGGATGATTTAAATGCTTGTGTATGCAGTATGTCCATACCTGTGCAACACAGGAGTATTACAAGACTCTTTAATAGTTCTTATTCAAAGACTCAGCTTGTTAATCTACTTGGTCATAAAAGCCCTGTCAAGGGGGGTGTGTTGTCACCCGGAAATACAACATCTTCATTGGCCCCCATCATTCCTAAGAGGTTGGACTTTGACCAGAGGTTAAAAGCCAGCGAACCATGCCACTCCCTCTCTTCTTCCTTGCTTCTGGACTACCGAACGGGTCTCCTTGCGGCCGGCCTCTCTAGGCCCGGCCTGCAAGGCCTGTAGGCCTCGGCCTACAAACTAGCCATGTGCTCATCATCCAACATGAAAAGACTGGCAACAACTTCGGACTGAATCCTCAAGATCTCTCCTCAGATGGCAGAGCCGATGCTCCTCAGCCTAAGGGCATCTTGCAAGTATCGTACATTCTAACACTAAACAGCGATTTAGTATTAATTTGTAAGACTTACCTTTGCTATTGCTGAAGAAACTGATGATTCCTTTCCAGATTGTCTTTGACATTTCCTATAGCTCTAGTAACAGTACCTCTCCCGGTTCAACCCTATCATTTCTCATTCTTACCTACAGTTCGTATGTGTGTGTGACCTTTGTTGTATGTTATGTGTTTGTTAGTTTAGTTATGTGTTTGTGAGTTAGTTAATAAAGATTGTGCACAATACATGTTTGGTTCTGACTCCGTCTGCTAATAAACTGCCTATTAAATGATTTAGACCCCGAACCTATGCTCTAAGTAGCACGGTGCAATAAGAATGTTATTTTTTCATAACCTGGAAATGAGCATTTCTTAGAATTATTAAGCAATCAACACTAAGTGTTCCCTGGACAACAGGTTAATTGATTGTAATATTACGATTAATGTAGCTATATCCAGTAAATCTGATTAACAGATTTACATATTCATAATTAATCATAATTAATAAATCATATTGAGTTATGAATAATTATTAATATTTCCCCATTGAGTTAATTCGCTACAAACATGCTAACATGATTAGCATTTTGGTAGCATGATTACCATGTTGTTAGCATGTTTTAATAAGATGCTAACATGGATTAGCATGCTACTAGCATTATGCTAACACATTTTTACTTGTTTGTGTCATGTTCTGGGTGGTTGATAAGGTGTTAGTGGTTGCTAGGTGGTTGCTATGGTAACCTGGGTGGTTGCTAGGGTGTTGTTAAGGTACTTGGGGTGGTTGCTAAGGTGTTGCTAGGCGGTTGCTAGGGTGTTCTGGGTGGTTGCTAGGTGGTTGCTATGGTAACCTGGGTGGTTAATCGGAAGCATTCAAGTTCAAATGATACCCAACCATATTTTTCTTTTTTAATAATAATTTTAATGGAACTGGAATCGGAACCGGAATCGTTACACGGAACCAGAACCAATTTTTTTTTACAGTGTACTTACCTAAGAATGTACTGATCAATGTCAGGTAGCTACATAGGTTAAGGTTAGATTTTGGAGTAGGTTTAGGGTTAGTACCTAGATACTGTTTAGTTATTGTAATTACTATAATAAGTACATAGTATGTGTGGAACAGGACTGTAAAATAGTCATAATTAAAATTGTGCATAATTAAATGCAACTAACCTTGACCACATCCTAATCCTATAATCTGATATTAAGTACATGTAGATAATGAATACTCAGTACTTAATGTATAATTACACTGTAATACAGACACCGTAAAATAAGGTGTAACATTATTTGATACAGTTCATTTATTGTGTACATGCATGTTTTTACATTGTAATTATATTTAAAAAATACCTGTATGTAATTATATTTGTAATTACCTGTCCTTACCCATATCCCCTCTAAACAGCAGCAAAAGTGTTTGGCAATACAACACAATTTTATTTATTGATTGACTAATTGGTGTAAGTACTTGAACACCTAATATAAAGTGGGACCAAATATTTTATTTTACATCTTTTTTTCTTCTTTTTTATCATTTAAATTCAGGTTATATTTTTTTGCTTTAAGGCTATTTTTTTTTTTGTGAATATTTTGAATGAAAGACTAAAAAAACATTCACACCAAGAACCATAACTAATGATAACTATTACACAAAGTTTTAAAAATCGCTCTAATAATAATCCACGGTAAAATGAGGCACAGATAAACAATATAGTCAGGATCACTTTCAGAGAGATTTTGTTTTCCAACTGTTAAAAATTATTAAAACATTGAGAGCCAATCAGAATTCATCCTGCCTTAAAGTGCGTATTGCAAACAAAACTGCAGCAGCTTGCTTATACAGTGGGTACGGAAAGTATTCAGACCCCCTTAAATTTTTCACTCTTTGTTATATTGCAGCCATTTGCTAAAATCATTTAAGTTCACAGAATTGTTGACATTTTTGCAGATTTATTAAAAAAGAAAAACTGAAATATCACATGGTCCTAAGTATCCAGACCCTTTGCTCTGTATTTAGTAGAAGCACCTGGATTTGGGGATCCTCTGCCATTCCTCCTTGCAGATCCTCTCCAGTTCTGTCAGGTTGGATGGTAAACGTTGGTGGACAGCCATTTTTAGGTCTCTCCAGAGATGGTCAATTGGGTTTAAGTCAGGGCTCTGGCTGGGCCATTCAAGAACAGTCACAGAGTTGTTGTGAAGCCACTCCTTCTTTATTTTAGCTGTGTGCTTAGGGTCATTGTCTTGTTGGAAGGTAAACCTTCGGCCCAGTCTGAGGTCCTGAGCACTCTGGAGAAGGTTTTCGTCCAGGATATCCCTGTACTTGGCCGCATTCATCTTTCCCTCGATTGCAACCAGTCGTCCTGTCCCTGCAGCTGAAAAACACCCCCACAGCATGATGCTGCCACCACCATGCTTCACTGTTGGGACTGTATTGGACAGGAGATGAGCAGTGCCTGCTTTTCTCCACACATACCGCTTAGAATTAAGGCCAAAAAGTTCTATCTTGGTCTCATCAGACCAGCGAATCTTATTTATCACCATCTTGGCAAACTCCATGCAGGCTTTCATGTGTCTTGCACTGAGGAGAGGCTTCCGTCGGGCCACTCTGCCATAAAGCCCCGACTGGTGGAGGGCTGCAGTGATGGTTGACTTTCTACAACTTTCTCCCATCTCTCGACTGCATCTCTGGAGCTCAGCCACAGTGATCTTTGGGTTCTTCTTTACCTCTCTCACCAAGGCTCTTCTCCCCCGATAGCTCAGTTTGGCCAGACGGCCAGCTCTAGGAAGGGTTCTGGTCGTCCCAAACATCTTCCATTTAAGGATTATGGAGGCCACTGTGCTCTTAGGAAACTTAAGTGCAGCAGAATTTTTTTTGTAACCTTGGCCAGATCTGTGCCTTGCCACAATTGTGTCTCTGAGCTCTTCAGGCAGTTCCTTTGACCTCATGATTCTCATTTGCTCTGACATGCACTGTGAGCTGTAAGGTCTTATATAGACAGGTGTGTGGCTTTCCTAATCAAGTCCAATCAGTATAATCAAGCACAGCTGGACTCAAATGAAGGTGTAGAACCATCTCAAGGATGATCAGAAGAAATGGACAGCACTTGAGTTAAATATATGAGTGTCACAGCAAAGGGTCTGAATACTTAGGACCATGTGATATTTCAGTTTTTCTTTTTTAATAAATCTGCAAAAATGTCAACAATTCTGTGTTTTTCTGTCAATATGGGGTGCTGTGTGTACATTAATGAGGGAAAAAGTGAACTTAAATGGTTTTAGCAAATGGCTGCAATATAACAAAGAGTGAAAAATTTAAGGGGTCTGAATACTTTCCGTACCCACTGTAATAAACAGCTTGTTATAATTTTAAGTTTTGTTTGTTTTTTGTTTTTGTTTTGTTTGAATCTGGCCTTTTAGCACATTAACCAGACATTTCATTTTCAAACTTCTGCAATAAGTGCAAGAACCAGCATAAAATATTGCCCCAGTCACGTTCATCAGTTTCATAGAAAAAGTAACATGCTTTTAGTAGAACTTAGTCAGGGTGGATAGTCTTTCCAATGGTATGCACTGTATAAAGGTCACATGTAATTTTAGCAATAGGACATTTCGGGTGTTTGCAATCAGTGATGACGTTTTTTTGTGGGCGGAGCCTACCCGGTGGCAGAAAATTACAGTTCTGCAGTAGCAGTCTACTGAAGGCATTGAAATAAAAGAATAAAAAAAGTTTATATCTTTCAATTCTGACTGTTTTTCTTGCAATTCCAAGTTTATATCCACCAATTCTGAAAAAAAAAAAAAAAAAAAAAAAACAGATATAAACTCATGTATTCTGTATTTTTTCTCAGAATTGTAGGATATAAACTCGTTTACTTGTCTTTTTTTGTAAATTCAGGTAAAGCCTCCCTGTGCTGTGTGTGAGCTATTACAACAAAATTACCCAAATTATCCAAAAAATTATGATATAATAACAAAGTATTTGTATGGCAGTATTAGGCCTGTACTTTTTGTTGTATATGGCACCAGAAATAATATTATTGTCATTTTAAGACCATTTTGTGCCACTGTATATCGAATATGGGTATTTTTCAGTATTGTAATCGAAATTGGAAATTAAGATTTAGATAATGTAAATCTTTGCTAACAAAAACTGCAAAATAACAAGTAGAAAAAAACACTTGCACAAAAGGCACTTATATGGAGACTTTCCATCTACAGGTTTTTCCCTGACCTTAATTTCTCAGTAAAGTAAGGGTGTATGAAACCCTGTCAGTTCCTGTGTGAAACTAGCTGTGAGCTTAGCACCACTTTTGCCGCGTATTGCTTTGCCAAACGTGTACAATCCGAGTGTGAAACGATTCCAGATTCTACGCCAGAACGGCCAACTCTGTATTGGCCGAAGCTGATCACGTGATCAGCACGACGCATGCGTGTGATGCTGACGTAGGAGCCGGCCAATAATGAGACGACGTTCTGACGATGAACCTGGAAGTGCTGGACTTGAACAACGTATGAGAATGACAGAAGAGAAGATATTGTTGAATAAAGTCATTATTTTTGTTTTGTTTTTGCGCACAAAATGTATTCTCGTCTCTTCATAACCATTAAGGTTGATCCACCGCAGTCACATGACTGTTTTAACAATGTCTTTAGTACCTTTCTGGACCTTGAATGATGATAATCACGTTTCTTTCTATGGGAGATTAAAAAAACCCTTGGATTTCATCAAAAATATCTTAATTTGTGTTCTGAAGATGAACGAAGGTCTTACGGGTTTGGAACGACATGAGGGTGAGTAATTAATGACAAATTTAATTTTGGGGTGAACTAACCCTTTTAGAACAGATTCATGTCTGTCTGCACGTGTTAGGCAGAAAGTTTTCATGAAGTTCAAATGTGCGTATATGAGACCGTTTCGGTTACAAAGGTAACCCTCGTTCCCTGAAGGAGGGAACGGAGACGTACGTTGGACAGACCGACGAATAGGAATCTCGCTAGAGAGGCCAATCTACCTCGAGTGTAACTAAAACGAGTCAATGCACATTGGCATGCAATCATATGCATCAGCTGCTCTACTCGCAGCGCGGGTATATAATGAGCAACAGGTGCGTTGCATCTTCAGGTTTTTGCTGAGGAGCCGAACCAAGCAGGCGGCAGCATCAGCAGGACAACGACTGTGGCGATGGGGCGTATGTCTCCGTTCCCTCCTTCAGGGAACGAGGGTTACCTTTGTAACCGAGACGTTCCCATTCAGTCGGTCACGTTCGACGTACGTTGGACAGACCGACGAATAGGAATCCCTACCAAAGCGCCACAGGAGCTGCATCCACTATCCAGTGGGCCATCCTCTGCTTGGAGACAGCCTTTCCCTTCTGCTGGCCTCCGTAACAGACAAAGAGCTGGACTGAGGTCCTGAAGCTTTGAGTTCCGTCTATGTACAGTCGGCGCTATGTACTTTTCGGCGCTCAAAAGCGCACCGTACCGGCCGTGAGAACAGCCTTTTGATGCTGTCAAAACAGCCATTTGCTCAATAATGGCAAACAAAACAAAAAACAGAAAATAAAGAGAGGACTTTGACCCCGCTGCTGTGCTGTTCGCCCGCACTCGGAAAAAAGAGAAGTTCAACCAAAAAGCTTGACTCGTCTTTTAGCAGACACTTGCTTGCAGAGAACAGGAACAAACACCGTTCGGCTCTGAAGCGAAAAGCTGAAGATGCAACGCACCTGCTGCTCATTATATACCCGCGCTGCGAGGAGAGCAGCTGATGCATATGATTGCATGCCAATGTGCATTGGCTCGTTTTAGTTACACTCGAAGTAGATTGGCCTCTCTAGCGAGATTCCTATTCGTCGGTCTGTCCGACGTACGTCGAACGTGACCGACTGAATGGGAACCATTGTTAGTGGCGCAAATTATACTAGTGAGTTTGGCTAAAGGTGGCCATCCTTGTTAGCTGTCAATACTCTGTCACATTCGGTTGTATTGCCAATTGCCAAGATGTAAACAGCAGAAAAAGTCTCTCATTTAAAGCTGGAAGGGCTGTGCCAGAAGCTGAAGCTATGGGACATACTGTCAGATAAGATCTGTCAAAAAGCTGTTCATATTCTGACAAGGAACCTGCTGAGAACCCTTGTGTCTGAAAAAAATGAAGAATGTAAAAAAACAGAAAAATCGTCCCTAGGGAAAATATTTATTTAACCTTTAGATTGCTTTCAATTCAAGACCTTGCCATGTCTAGCTCCCAAACCATGTTCCTAACCTTATCCCTGGTTTTCTTTCTTCTCAAAACAAACTCTGGATTAGACGTTCTGTTCAGAAACACTCTGTTTACATAGGCAATACCATTCATTCTCCTCGAGCGTTGTTATTCCTGCTGTGGTGAAGAACATTGCTTTAGGTATGTGTTGAAATAGACGTGTTTCAGCTTCACAAGAGCAGTACTGTAAGCCATTTAGTAATTACTAGTCCTTTTGAACTTATTTCCCCATCCTTGGCCTAATCTGTTTTAAAGTCTGTAATAGCTGTAACTAAACCAGTTTGTGCTTTAAGGAGTAATTGCCAACACTTGATGCATCCGTCCTTAAAAAAAACCCTAAATGGATGAACAAGTGTCTATTTGTCAGTAGTGCGGCAGTGGACAGAAATAGAAGCAGGCTTTTCACAGAGCTTAGCTCTCATGAAGACTGTTTGACACTTCGATGACTCATTTCCAAATGAACTGCTTCAGTTGCCTGATTCTGTTCAGCAGTGTTCATCTGTTTCTGTACTCTCAATATCACACGGAGCACCATGAACCATGAGGAATAAACGTGAAGGTTCATGTATTTATCTGCCATCAGTCATCCAGTTTGTCAAAGATTGCATGCACTGTATGAAATAACTATTCAGTTATATGTGTGGTGTTCATATTTCTTTCTGAAGCTACTTTTTGTAATGTCTATTTGATGTTTTACACAGTAATGACTTAAAATTATAATTTCTCAGTCAAAATTGATGTGCAATTAAATTGCGATTAATTAATCGCCAAGTCATGTAATTAATTTATTTAAAAATTTTCATTGCTTGACAGCCCTTTATATTATATTATATTATATTATATTATATTATATTATATTATAATTGAAAAATCATATTTCATCAAAAATCATACGTTATTACACAAATACATTTAAATTAAAAGAACAATTCTTCTACTTTGCATACAAGCCTATATGTCTTACATGTTTTTTTTTTTTTTTTTTTTTATTGGTTTGGTGCAAAGTGTTATATTTTCAAAGCTCTTAGTACTAAACGTGTACTAAAAGTGCACTTTTTTCAAACATTTCAGCATATTTTCAATTGTGTTAGTACAATACACACTCACAAGTCACAAAGTATCCTTTTCACGACACAAAATAAGTAATCTATTTAAATAATCTAATCAGTCCTTCCATCAGTGCTTGATATTGTAGAAGGACTGATAGAATGACTAGATTCAGTTCATCTTTCATACAAATGTTGTTGTTTTTTTGCGGATGTAGTTTGCCTTTGTCTTAGTGGAAACTGAGCAGCAAGGCTTAAGGGATTTAAAAGCACTCTGAACATTATTCTAATGTAAATAGGCAGTGTAACTGACAACCTTACCTTCATCTCACCTGGGAGAATAATCAAACCTTACATGAGGCTCTTTTTAAGGGAACCCCCGCCCCAGATTTGGTGTCTCATTTACAACATTGGGTTATTTCCATTGACGGAAAGGACTTCTTTGATTGCATGGGTCATTGGATATGGTCCATTTGACCCCTGTAGACTCAAGTTCAGGCTCATTTACATTAATGGGGGGTGGGAGTAACACTGTGGATGCAGAAGATCTTTGTGTTGGTAAAAATGCTTTTCTTAAAACAAGAAAAACACACTTAAATATAGCAAAAATGTCCTGAAATGAAATACCAGTGGTATATGCACAAACAAAAAGTGATTCTTGAAACTAGAATATCTAATATCTATATCTAAGCACTGAAATATAAAACAATAAAATATAAAAGATAACCTTGATTTAAGCATTTCTCCATTTTTAGATATTTATGCTAATTCAATAATTCTGGCATTATGGAATTATTCTATAATTAAGGCAAATGTTTTTGCATAATTTGTATTTAAGTAAAAACAAATTATGGAGAAACATTTGCCTTTTGAGTATTAACCAATTTGTATTTCCTGAACCACAAATTACTTGTTCTTAAAACAAGATTTTTCTTGATGTTCACCTACGTATAACTGTCCATATAGTGGACTTCACTGGGGTTCAACGGGTTGAAGGTCCAAATGTCAGTTTCAGTGCAGCTTCAAAGAGCTCTACATGATCCCAGACGAGGAATAGGGGTCTTAAGCCCCGGGTGTACCATGCACCGTCCACATGACGTAATTTTTGTCATGCGGAGGGCTCGCGGCCGGCCGCACACCCCGTCTGCGCGCAGCCCAAATTTCGAGACCGCGCGGACGGTGCACGTGCAACAGCGTATGCGCAAGCAGGACAGAAGAGTCCACTAGGTGGCAATAAGCACAGTACTGAGCACAATGTGCAGTCATCGAAGAAGAGTGTGTAAAGAACGATTCAAAAATAAGACGAGTATTCTCAAAAGCATGCCTTCTCCATCGTTTTTGATTCCTGTTCTCTTGGTGTATCTTCTGAACTATGTTGCAATGGTGGATGCACTATTTTTCTTCTCCGATCCTGCCTAGTGAATGTCCGGTTGTCTGGTATAGATATAGAAAAAATTGCACTGCGCATGTGTCGAACTCTGTCAACCGCGCGCGTCCTTGGTTAGTATACTTTGAAAGACGCGCAGACGCAACTGCGCACGTGACGCATCCGGGCGCGGAAAGTGAAGTATACATGGGGCTTTATCCAGCAAAACAATCACTCTGTGATGCGCCACGCATTACTTAATCATGTTGGAAAGGTCACACTGAAGTACCAATCCAGTGTAATGTGCAAAGACTAAGTAAAACGGCCTTTACAAAAAAAAAGGGTAAAACAACGATGTAGGACAATTTTGAAGTTGAAAATGAGATGGAGATTTTCGCCCTACTGCGGTACTTGATGACTAACATCACGAGTGACCTTTCCAACATGATTACGTAATGTGTGGCGCATCACAGAGCAGTGCAAGATGAGCATTTGTGGTTAAAAGTATATCATTTTTATTTTTTTTAGAATGGTTTCTCTAGATAAGACTCTTATTCCTCATCTGGGATCATGTAGAGCTCTTTGAAGCTGCACTGAAACTGACATTTGGACCTTCAACCCGTTGAACCCCAGTGAAGTCCACTATATGGAGAAAAATCCTGGACTGTTTTCCTCAAAAACCTTCATTTCTTTTCCACTGAAGAAAGAAAGATATAAATCTTGGATGACATGGGGGTGATTAAATTATCAGGAAATTTTCATTCTGAAGTGAACTGATCCTTTAAGGGGATAGTCTTACTGGATAATCTTACTGTCAAATCACTCAACACTGCCATAAGATTTAAATTTTGTCGTCATTTTCTCACCCTCAAATTGTTCCAAACCTGTATGAATTTCTTTCTTCTGCTGAACACAAAAGAAGATATTTTGAAGAATGTCGGTAACCAAACAGTTGATGGACCCCAATGACTTACATAGTATTTTTTATTTATTTTTTTATTTTTAGTCAATTAAGTCAATGGATCCCATCAACAGTTTCTTCAAAATATCTTATTTAGTCATCAGCAGTAGAAATAAATTTATACAGGTTTGGAACAATCTGAGGGTGAGTAAATTATTCTTTCAGAATTTTTTTTGGTGCCAAATGACAACATTAAAATCTGATAGCAGTGTTGAATCATCTGACCATGAGATTAGAGAAATGTCTAACCAGCTGAGAAAAAAAAAGTGTATCAAACAATGAAAATTTGGCTTGCAGTTGAGTACATTCCTGTTCCTGTCTTCTGAAGTAGGCCTAAATAAATTCAGTATCCTGTGCATGATGCCAAATCAACTCAAGATCAGAGTCAATTGTGAATCCAGTGAACATCCTCCATGCTGTGAAAGAGACACAATGCAAAAACTACAAAACAATATCAGAGGCATCACATCAAAGCTACATAACCCAGTCATAACATGCTCAGTGCCAACACATGATGATGTCACCAATAGTGTAGGACCTGCTAATTCAACAAGAGTGTGTATACAGCATCTCTTTCTTTGTCTCTCTTTCTCATAAGGTTGAGACTTCACCACCTGCTTCAGTTCTTACACAAATAATAGCTGCACCTTCTTGAGCTGTTGTCATGGCAACTGCACAAGACATCGTCAGAGGCAAGCGGAGAGATGCTTTGGTACCCGGTCATTATGATGTACATGGGGAATAAACCGTGTTCCTGTGTACAACACGTCTTAATATGACACAGCATGTGTTTGTAGCCAAGTTTAGCTGAAGCCGTTTGTTTCTTACAGAACCCCTAAAGGCCAATTAGACAGGGTCCTATTTAACATCCATTAATTTTGAGAAATATGAAAGCTGTAAAGAAGTCCCAAATGTGGTCCCAAGTGTGTGGAGATGACAGTTCCAGAAGTTAAATAAATAAAAAACAATGGTTATTTTAGTTAATCCATGGTATCCACAAATTAACCATAATTCTGCTAAAACCATAGTTCAACTATAGCATTTGTATGGTTATACAAATGGTAATCAATACACCAGAAAGCATGTTTTTACTATAATAAAACCATGGTTAATTTTTCGTAAGGGAGGTAAACCAACTGCCAGCCTGCATGAAGAAGTTCTTGAGACTCCAGAGACTCCAACAGCTTCAAATACCTGTTTGCTGCTGGCTTTTTGCTGTCAGTTTACCCAATAATTTGCCCAAGAAGACCTGTCAAACTATTGAACAAACCTGTCTGAGATTGATACAGTTATCTAAAAAGATATGAGAAATAATTTTAATTTTACTGAAATATTACTGATATGTCACTTGGATAATAATTTGGAACACAGTGCACTGTAATATTAAATTAAATGTCTAATATTTCTGTTTAAGATGAAGGAGAGCATCAGCCAAATCAGACAGTCGCAGGGAAGACTGCTAGAATATGCCAGAAATATGCTAAAGACTGAGATTAAATTATGTGAGAGAAAGAGTAATTACAACAAAATAAATTCAATTAGACAACAAAATAAATTGAATTGGCACTAACCCAAAAATGATTTTTACAATATGATTGTAAAAGATGTGTCATTCTCTATTTTAAGATGATATTGCCTAGAGTGAACTCAAAAGAGTCAAAGTGAAGGTGCTGTCTTCTCTTTTATTTGAATATTTGTATAAAAAAAAAAAAAAAAAAAAAAAAAAAAAAATGAATCATTTGTATTAACAAGCACCCTACCCCCCAACACCCCCCATCCCCTTTTTTTGGTTTGGGCCACTTCCCCTTAAAATGTCTGTGCACGGCCCTGCCAAGAATAACTATATTAGCATCCACACCAGCTGACGATATCATTCTGTTTATTCCAAGTACGCACTGTAGTTTTGTCGTCTGTTGCTTCAAAGGGTTAGTTCACCCAAAAATGAAAATAATGTCATTAATTACTCACCCCCATGTCGTTCCACACCCGTAAGACCTACTAAAAACATATTTAAATCAGTTCATGCGAGTACAGTGGTTCAATATTAATATTATAAAGCCACGAGAATATTTTTGGTGCGCCAAAAAAACAAAATAACGGTTTCAGCGGTTTGGAGCGCCAAAGTCACGTGATTTCAGCAGTTTGACACGTGATCCGAATCATGATTCGACACACTGATTCATTTGTGCTCCGAAGCTTCCTGAAGCAGTGTTTTGAAATCGGCCATCACTAAATAAGTCATTATTTTGGGGGTTTTTTGGCACACCAAAAATATTCTCGTGGCTTTATAATATTAATATTGAACCACTGTACTCACATGAACTGATTTAAATATGTTTTTAGTACATTAATGGATCTTGAGAGAGGAAATGTCATTGCTATGCAGGCCTCACTGAGCCATCGGATTTCATCAAAAATATCTTAATTTGTGTTCTGAAGATTGAACGAAGGTCTTACGGGTGTGGAATGATATGAGGGTGAGTAATTAATGACAGAATTTTCATTTTTGGGTGAACTAACCCTTTAAATGCTCAAGCTCTTTAAAGCAGGATGGATTCTGATTGGTTGTCAATGTTTTTATTATTCATCAGCTGGAAAAAAAAAACTCTGAAAGTGATTTCAACCATGTCTTTTTTTTGGTGCTGTTATCATTATAGTTGTGGGATGGATTCTACTATTCTTTTATATTTAGAACAAATTTTAAAACTATATTTTTATCGTTATCATCCTTGGTGTGAACGGGCCTTAAAGGATTAGTTCGCTTCAGAATTAAAATTTCCTGATAATTTACTCGCCCCCATGTCATCCAAGATGTTCATGTCTGTTTTTCTTCAGTCGAAAAGAAATGAAGGTTTTTGAGGAAAACATTCCTGGATTTTTCTCCATATAGTGGACTTCACTGGGGTTCAACGGGTTGAAGGTCCAAATGTCAGTTTCAGTGCAGCTTCAAAGAGCTCTACATGATCCCAGATGAGGAATAAGAGTCTTATATAGCGAAACCATCAGTAATTTTCTAAAAAAAATAAAGAATTATATACTTTTTAACCACAAATGCTCATCTTGCACTGCTCTGTGATGCGCCACGCATTACGTAATCATGTTGGAAAGGTCATGTGTGACGTAGGCAGAAGTACCAATCGAGTGTCTACAAAGTGAACGTGCAAAGACTACGTCAAACGGCCTTCACAAAAAAAGGTAAACAACAACGTTGGAGGAGAAAATTCATTTTTCGCCCTACCACGGTACTTCCACCTATGTCACGCATGACCTTTCCAACGTGATTACATAATGTGTGGCGCATCACAGAGCAGTGCAAGAAGAGCATTTGTGGTTAAAAAGTATATCATTTTAATTTTTTTTTTTAGAAAATGAGCGATGGTTTCTCTAGATAAGACTCTTATTCCTCGTCTGGGCTTCATGTAGAGCTCTTTGAAGCTGCACTGAAACTGACATTTGGACCTTCAACCTGTTGAACCCCATTGAAGTCCGACTATATGGAGAAAAATCCTGGAATGATTTCCTCAAAAACCTTCATTTCTTTTCGACTGAAGAAAGAAAGACATAAACATCTTGGGTGACATGGGGGAGAGTAAATTATCAGGAAATTGTAATTCTGAAGTGAACTAATCCTTTAAATTCTTAGCATCGAAAGCAGTTTGCAGATTGAGATCAGAACAATTAGGGGTGACTTTATCTCTGTAACTATCAACCCTTTGTGTAGAGGTTATATTACCAGTCACTTTACTCCATTAAACCTAGTCTCTTACCAATCAAAGGTATACAAGTGACACCCTGTTTGAATCCAAGTTTCATAGCATCAGTGTTCTCTCAATCCCATTCACATCCCTGAATAACAAATGCAGATCAATATTAAATTTTAAACCAATATATGACTCTGAAGCCCCACAGAGTGCACTGAACGAACTTCCAAGTTTTGGTGAAGCATATGATAAAATGTCAACAAATGCATCTAGATCTTTTCTCAGAACTAACTAAAACTGAACCATTTTATGTTCATTTTTTTATTTACTCCATTAAAATGCTATAATTATAGCCTAACGTTTATGCTTTCAAAATAAGCCCGGAACTAAGCAGCATAAACATAGCCTTTAAGATTTTGCAACGAATTGCTTTAACATTTTATTTGGTAATGAGAAATATGCCTTACATAACATATAACACTGGCATTCATTGTGAACTTTAATGATTGTCTTTGAATTGATTCTAAAGAAATAGCATTACCTGCACTAACTGCATTGATCAGTATTTTTGTTGCTCATTTTCCATTCTCATTTCTTAATTTTACATACAGCAAATGAAGTGATACTCAAAAACATTCCAAACAACCGTAAGCATCCATTTAAGGGGGAAAAAAGGGCAATGCAACATTTGTTTTGTACAATATAAATTTTCCAGCTGTGGTTCACAGATGCTGCCGTATCAAACATCTACAGTTTCATTTAGAAAACAAACAGTGCTATTAAATGACCACAAAGAGCTATGACATTCCCGAAAGTGATTGTGAAATCCTTGATTTGAACAAACAAATCCTCAGTTACTGAGCTGGTCCTCCTTTTCCGTTGGGAATTTGAAAGCTATCTCCTGTGCAAGAACTCTGTCACAGTTTAGAGGCAGTCAATAAAGATTTACTCAGGTCTTTTGCTTCTCCAGCTGTTCTTACACGTTCATAACCCAGGATGGCCATCGCATGATGGCAGTACTCCTCTACTTGTTTTATCTGTTGAATACTCAACACTGTTCTCCACGCACTGGCCGCTTGTGTCGCGTTCCTGGCCGACACGATAAATGGCTTTGAGGAAGAGCTTGTGCCATTCGTCATGTTAAGAGCAAAAGACTCAATGTCAAGGTTGGCACTGAGATTGGCAAATTTATAAACATTCCGGAGTGTTTTGACAGGGTTATCCACCAGATCTTCGTAGCGTACCGCCAGGTATTTCCCTTTCAGCCAGTCGGGCGGATTTAAGGCGGTCCTCAGGCTCCTGTACGTCCGGTCGCATATGACCTCCATAGCCCCAACCGAATGGTAATCTGCGCCATCTTTTTTGCTAATTTTGTGACCGGGATCCACAAAGGGTATCCGACGGAGTTTGGGATCCCTGCTTCGGACCACCTGCAAGTTCTCACGAATCAGCCCGTGCCTGGATTTGATCCTGGAGTTGGCCACGGCTCTGGGATCTCGCACAAGATGAATCACCTTCAGATCCAAAGACGGATCCTCCATAAGAGGCGCCAAAACGTTGACGTCCAAAACCCGAACCCCCTTTATGACTATAGTGTTGTACTTCAAGCATTCTTCCTCTAAGAGCTGGAGGCTTTGCGGAGGACATTTTTTGCACACTTTGTCATCCACCATCCCGACGACTTCTTTTCTATAAGCTGAGCAAAGAGGATACGAGCAGATGACTTTATTAAGCGTGGCCCCGAAAAGTCCGAGGGAGGTGAAGTTTTTGCTCCCAGGGCTGTTGTACAGCTGAAAAACTGAAAGGTCGCAGCGGTACAGCGAGCTCAGCATGTCCCTCGCTGCTCCCTGTAAGGACACGGCATCACCCGGGTACAGCTTCTGCCAGATGTGCCACATAGGTTCATACAGGAAGAAAACCTCTGGATGTTGATTAAACAGCTCTCCAAAAAATGATGAACCGGACCTCCATGTGGTCAAAACATAGACGAGCTGTCTCTTCTTAGCAAGGGATGGTCTGTAAAGGAATCGGATATCTGACCTTCCCTGATACGGAGTGCTTCTCATCTGGAGATTACACTGTTGAGGTTCTTTAGTCCATCTGTAGTTAGCCAAGTTCAGCATGGTGAGAACTAACAGCAGAAAATACGCTATAAACAGTACAATTCTCTTCCTCCGCAACACTTTCATTACGATTCCAGGCTGGGTGACTATTTTCGTGGGATGATTCCGATATGTTTTGAGATTTCGGTCATAAACACCATTCTTTTCCCCTAGTGCAGACAACTGAAGTTGTAGGAACTGGTTGCTTCTCATCTGTTGAAGGATAGAGCGGCTCGAGCCACTCAATCACAGTGAATGAGCACGCACAAGAACAATTCAAATGATGTTTTCATGCAAGCAAACTTTGTTCTTAATGAAAACCCAGATGAGATCTCCTCGTTTGCCGACAGATATCCAATATCCATCACATCCAGCGTCCAGTCGTGTGCGTTGTGGAATGTAGCGTTACTGCAGTGCGCAGATTCTCCCTCGGTCCTCAGAACAACATCGCGAACGTTCACAATATCATATCCGTTTGTGCGTCCATCAGGCTCGACCGTTTGAGAAATCCCTTTGCTGATGTTGTTCTGTGGTGACTGAGAATCGCTACAGTAGCGGAATCGACATTAGTATAACCGCGTCACCGTTAGGAATGCAGTCAATACATCCGGCGTCTTGTTTTCCAGTCGCGCGTCGTGATGCGCGTCTGTTTTTTGCCGATGTGGCGTCTGTCTCCGGCTCTAACTGTACTGAACTGATTCAGTCTCAGTGCGGGGGTAATAAAGACCCTCCCCTTCTCCACAGCCAGTGGAAATAGACCCGTACTTTCGCCACTTCAGACGCCCCCACCACATACAGGCACTGAACAACAAAACGGTTGAGATGGCTGAAGCACAGAAAGTGCGGCTGTAAAGTGATTTATGTGAAGACTGCACAGTAATATTGCATAAAATCACGGGATTCATACATCAGTTAATTTAAAATGCAAGCACTCATTTCTATCTCCTTTTTTCCTAGACATTCTAAAGGAATTCAAACAGGAGTTCTTTTTTCTTCGAGTCTGTTTAATATTGTTAGCTATGATCAGAACTCTAATAGTTTTGGAATATTAGACTGTAACACACACACACACACACATATATATATATATATATATATATATATATATATACACACACACTACCAGTAAAAGTTTTGAAAAATTACTATTTTTAATGTTTTTTTTTTTTAACAAAGTCTCTTATGCCCATTAAGGTTGCATTTATTTTTATAATAAATATTGTGAAATATTATTACAATTTAAAATTATGGTTTTCTATTTTAATATACTTTAAAATATAATTTATTCCTGTGATCAAAGCTGAATTTTCAGCATCATTACTCCAGTCTTCAGTGTCACATGATCCTTCAGAAATCATTCTGATATGATGATTTATTATAATAGTTGTGCTGCTTAATATTATTTCATAACCTGTGATACTTTTTTCAGGATTCTTTATTAATGCATTTATTTAAAATGAAATCTTTTGTAACAATATAAACCGTTCAAAAGTTTGGGGTGTAATTTTTTTTTTTTTCTTTTTTTTTTTTTTGAAAGAAAGAAATTCATACTTTTATTCTGCTTAATATTATTTTATAACCTGTGATACTCAGAATTTTCAGGATTCTTTGATTCAGCTTTGATCACAGGAATAAATTATATTTTAAAGTATATTAAAATAGAAAACCATAAATTTAAATTGTAATAATATTTCACAATATTATTGTTTTTTTTTTTTTTCTGTATTTATTATGAAATAAATGCAATAATGAGCATAAGATACTTTGTTCAAAAACATTAAAAATAGTAATGTTTCCAAACTTTTGACTGGTAGTGTGTGTGTGTGTGTGTGTGTGTGTGTGTATATATATATATATATATACAGTACAGTCCAAATGTTTGGAACCACTAAGATTTTTAATGTTTTTAAAAGAAGTTTCATCTGCTCACCAAGGCTACATTTATTTAATTAAAAATACAGTAAAAAACAGTAATATTGTGAAATATTATTACAATTTAAAATAACTGTGTACTATTTAAATATATTTGACAAAGTAATTTATTCCTGTGATGCAAAGCTGAATTTTCAGCATCGTTACTCCAGTCTTCAGTGTCACATGATCCTTCAGAAATCATTCTAATATGCTGATCTGCTGCTCATAAACATTTATGATTATTTTCAATGTTGAAAACAGTTGTGTACTTTTTTTTTCAGGATTCCTTGATGAATAGAAAGTTCAAAAGAACAGCATTTATCTGAAATACAAAAGCTTCTGTAGCATTATACACTACCGTTCAAAAGTTTGGGGTCAGTAAGAATTTTTATTTTTATTTTTTTAAAAAGAAATTAAAGAAATGAATACTTTTATTCAGCAAGGATGCATTAAATCAATCAAAAGTGGCAGTAAAGACATTTATATTGTTACAAAAGATTAGATTTCAGATAAACACTGTTCTTTTGAACTTTCTATTCATCAAATAATCCTGAAAAAAAATATTGTACACAAATATTTTGTACAATTGCACACATTAAATGTTTCTTGAGCAGCAGATCAGCATATTAGAATGATTTCTGAAGGATCATGTGACACTGAAGACTGGAGTAATGATGCTGAAATTCAGCTTTGCATCACAGGAATAAATTACTTTGTGAAATATATTCAAATAGAAAACAGTTATTTTAAATTGTAATAATATTTCACAATATTACTGTTTTTTACTGTATTTTTAATTAAATAAATGTAGCCTTGGTGAGCAGATGAAACTTATTTTAAAAACATTAAAAATCTTAGTGGTTCCAAACTTTTGGACTGTACTGTATATATATATATATAGCCTATATCTCAAAATTCCTCGTCATTTTTTTAAATAGCATCTCTCTGTAGGGAACTAATCGAAATTAAAATTACATTAAGATTTTTGACTAGCGTTTTATTCTTTAATTTATTCATTTCCAAAATGTGAAAACAAACACTATAGGTATTTCTAGCCATATAAACAACAATAATAAGATATTTTAACCTAGCAGAATCCATGTGTCTGTTTATTCATTCTGTATCAACTGATAAAGAACCACCACTAACCACTTAATGTGAAGTAATGACACACATTGTCATGTAATATTCTCATTAATATTAATTTAATGTCAATACAATTAAATGTCAAGTTACTTAAGCGATACTACCTACCTATTTTTTATTTAAAGTAATCAAGTGATCAAGTCCAGTATTTTTTAAACAGGTTAAGATCAGAATTAGCCCTAGTTAGATTTACAATTGATTTACTCTTTTGATTTGAATCTTTCCTAATGAATCAATCAAACATTTTAACAAAACTGCTTAAGGCTGGAGGCTATGTCTGGAGTAGAATACTAACAAATGCTAAAAAATAAGCAAAATATTTGAATATTTACATTAATCAAAATATGATATATAGTCCTCACAGTCCTTAGATTTAAAAGTACTCAATGCTTCAATGCTTAAAAAAAAAAGAAAGAAAAAAAGACAAACATTGTTGTGACTAGGTTGGATGTTGATTTGATAAAAGTGGCCTTGAAAGTAGGTCATTTGTGCACATGCAGAAAATCCACACTGTGTGCTGTGCACAGGGGTTTGCTACTGCTGTGATCTCATGTGAGTGACAGGTCGTCCTGCCCTCGCACCAAAAAACGCGTCATCAGAGAAGAGATGTCGCTGCAGGAGGGAGGGGCCATATTTTGATTAAAGAAAAGTGCATTGATAAATCATTTATAATAACTGCAATATTCAATTTTTTAAAAAGTCAATGCCATAGGAAAAAAACATCACTGGTGTGCATCTTGAGACAAAACATATTTTAAGATATGCAGTGCAAGCTGCTTTTAGTTAAAATGACTCAAACATATGCATTTTGTCTAGTTTATTTGGTCCAAAATCTATTTAAGACAGTATTGACTATGAGTTGATGATAAATAATAGACTAAAACAGTATTCTCTGCTCCTCAAACACTTAAAACGGCCTTTATATAGAGAGAGAGTTTCTCAAGGAAAAATGCTGTACTTATTCAAACAACCAGTTCTTTATTTACGCTTGCAAATAAGCAAAGACACTCCAAAGCTGCACACAGCACTTCATTCACAATAGAGGCGGGTGGATTTATGAGGATATAAAACTACCAAAACACTTCATAAATTACTCAAATAAAGTCATTCTTCCAGAACAACAGAGAATGCCAATCTCCACTGTTGAGAATTCACTATAGTAAAGGTTTACATTTACAGTACAAAATTATTCCCCTTTGTATAGTTCATGGTAATGACATTTAAAGACTATTACCTGTATAGGGGTTCAGCTACATCTAATTGTTTTGATAGTATTTCGATATGGTATTATTGTAGAAATTGCTGTCTTATTCAGTATTTCAGGATATTTTGTATTAAGTGAGAAAAGTGTGGTATTAAACAATGAAGCACACGAGACAGGAGTAGCAAACTTCATCCATCATGTTTACTCATCACTTCCGTTCTCACACACATTACGTCTTTACACAACAGTTCAGACTTTCTTTTCAAAATAGTAGTTCACAATATAATTTGTGGGAATTTTAAATGAATTTAGCCTGATCGGCAGCAGATTCACTATGAATTTCTATCGTAACAGCTCTGTCCTGTGTGAAATCAGTTTCTTGTAAACGTCTTCAGCTACAGTGTTAGCTTTTTGCACAGCTTTTGATCCATCATCTGCATCCTTAAATGTCATACCTCTGTTAGGCAAATAGTAGAAAATTCGTTCTCCAAAAGTCTTGCAGGAAATCAAGATGTTTTTGACAAATGTGAGACGAGTGATTGTGTTCTTTTTGGTCATGGTCAGCAGTGGCTTTTGTCTTGAAACTCTCTCATGGATGTCATTTGTGCCCAGTCAGTTTTTTATTGTTGAATTATGAACACTGACCTTAACTGAAGGAAAGAAAGGCCTGCAGTTCTTTAGATTTACTTTTTCTTTAGAAATTATCTTCACATAGGGCCATGCAGGATTGCACAGCTTTTTTACATTATTAAATTAAATCATTTAAAAACCAGAGTAAATACAAAATGCAGTTATCTTTGTGTAATATTAAAATGTGTTTGATGATCTGAGTCATTTAAGTGTGGCAATGCAAAAAATAAATAAAGCGCTGTAAAAATGTTTGGGTTTTTTTGTTTTGTTTTGTTTTTTAACTGCTTTGAGAAACAGGTTGAAGATCCAAATGCAGCTTTATTGAAGGTAATCCACAAAACAGGCAAAGGGTCAAAACCACAGGGCAAACAATCCAGCTAACAAAAGAGTCGAAGACACGGGCAAAGACAAGGAAAGCCAGGGAGACAGGCAGAAGAGCAAAGCCATAACATGGAAACCAGAAATAAACACTCAGAATTAGTAGTGTAACAAAAACAAGACATTTCAAAGAGTGAATGAACAAACATGGCTTATATTGGCAAGCATAAATGAGTTAATCAGACACAGGTGGAAGTAATCAGACCTTACCGTCATACCTTTGTTAGGCAATGAGTAGAAAAGTCGTTGTAACGAGTCCACCTGTAACCGAGGCAGTGAAGCAGTACAGCTCTCCGGCTGAGCAATCCCTGTAACATCAATAAGTCATAGGTAATTTTCAAAAATCCCCAAAAAATCAAAACAGCATAGCAGGCTCACCGGGGCAAGGCAAGAGGGAAAAAATTGGGAAAGGCACATTAGCGATAGCCATCTTTTCAGATGAAACAGCTCAAACATGCATTTTAGTCCTAGGACTAATGAAACTGGGGGTCAATGTATTATGTGCCAAAGCAATGAAATACAGTTTAGCCTACATAAACTGAATTTTGAAAAATGACCTGAGAAATCTGTCCAAGAGATTGTGTAAAACCTTTGAATTCTTCACTTTTGAATGCTAATTTTTCAGTCCAATTTGAGGAAAACCATATGTTTGTATAACATGTTACTATAATCTTGTATTTTAAAACGAAATACGTATCAATGTAATGAAAGCATGAGGTCAGGTTTTAAAAGAATGACTAGCTTCTGTTACAAGGGTGATCAGTCTGGAGATTTGTAACACAAAATGTAACACTTGTGGGGAAAAAAATGTAACATTGAATATATACAGCAGGTTTGGCAAGTCTGGAAACATCAGAACAACGCTGCAAGTTTCACCATGATACTAGTCACTCTACAGTATCTTATAGGAAACCGTCGGATGTGACCATGTTCGTTCCACCCGCAGCTGATTCTTCAGGTAAATAGTAGTTTATAGGAGAGTTTATTAAATGAGAAAATAAACATGATTAGAATATAAATCAAAACACTTTTTTTATGCCACTCATTGTGTACTTGTACAACTATTTTTGTGAGTGCCTAGTTTGAATTGTATGATCAGCAAAATGAGGACAAAGGGAGTAAAGTGAGGACATTTTGGCCAGTCCTTACATTCTGAGACTCATTTAAAGGCCTGTTTGAGGGTCAAGACTCGGTTTTAAAGATAAGCTTACAATTAAGTTAAAGGGATAGTTCACCCAAAAATGAAAATTGTGATATTTATCTGCTTACCCCCAGCGCATCCATGATGTAGGTGACTTTGTTTCTTCAGTAGAACACAAATGATGATTTTTAACTGCAACCGCTGCCGTCTGTCAGTCAAATAATGTGAGTGAATGGGAACTCGAATAATAAGAGTCGAAAAAACTTGCATAGACAAATCCAAATTAAACCCTGTGGCTCGTGACGACACATTGATGTCCTAAGACACGAAACGATCGGTTTGTACGAGAAATCGAACAGTATTTATATCATTTTTTACCTCTAAAACACCACTATGTCCAACTGCGTACAGCATTCGCTTAGTGAGGTCTGATCGCGCTCTGACAGCTGCAGTGATGTCTCGTGATTATACTTCAATGAGTGCTAGACATCACTGTCGCTGTCAGAGCGCGATCAGACCTCACTAAGCGAATGCTGTACGCAGTGTATTAGAGGTAAAAAATGATATAAATACTGATCGGTTTCTCACACAAACCGATCGTTTCTTGTCTTAGGACATCAATGTGTCGTCACGAGCTGCAGGGTTTAATTTGGATTTGTCTGTCTTGTTTTATTTACTCTTATAGTCCAAGTTCCCACTGACAGACGGCAACGGTTGCAGTTAAAAATCATCATTTGTGTTCTACTGAAGAAACAAAGTCACCTACATCTTGGATGCCCTGGGAGTAAGCAGATAAACATCAAATTTTCATTTTTGGGTGAACTATCCCTTTAAGGTTAGATTTAGGGTAAATCAGTGGTTCCCAAACTGGGGTACGTGAGGTGACAATAGGGGGTACGCGAACAAAATGCTGAGTAGTTCATTTAATTCTACATTAAAATAATATTAAAATAGAGCATGTATTTCTAACTGCCAAAATGTCGTAAATCAGTACATTTAATCAAATTACCTCATCATTTGCAGTCAAAAATGACTGTATCCACAGAAGCAGCATGCATATGATAAATTTCGTGCCAAATCTGCTGCCTTAAATCGCGCTATATTACTGCCGTTCTCGACAATGCACCTTTGTAAAAGTGGGGATTTAGCACTTACTCGCATGAAAAAAAAATATAGACATAGATAATGAATTAATTTCGATTTAAGACTCAAACTTTCTCCGATACAAAAACATACCTTGTGAGTTCTTGTATTTAATGATGATAACGAATGCAAGAATGCAATTGTTCCCAAATATCCACATGACTGCAAACGTGCATTATTATACAACAGGTCAAAAAACAAAACGTACATTTTAAACACAGTACTGTCAGTATTTACTCTATTTTGCAATGAAATAATAAGGAAAACCACAGCAGAACTACAACACACGTCTGTGTTTCGCGAACAATTCTGCGGCTTTGAACGAATCGTGAGAGTCAATGATTCAATGATTCATTCACAGCCATTTTTTTTGTTACTGAATGAATGACTCGATGACTCACTCATAAAAACAGTGACTTGCTGCCACCTACTGGCGGTTTTAGTTTAATATTTAAAAGTTTTACTTAGTTTTACCATCATTGCATATTTCTCTATTGAGCATTTTTATTTAAAACATTATTCATTTTATAAAGTTATTCATAAAGGTAAAAAAATGCACTGGAAAATCAATTGAGGGGGCAAATATTGTCCCTTAATGGTAAAGGTGTGACTGCAGTCTAAGTGGAAGAGAGGGGGTACGCGGAAGGATGGTAATGCCTTCAGGAGGTACTCCACGCTAAAAAGTTTGGGAACCACTGGGGTAAATGTTTAAATTGTGATGGGTAAGGTAAATCTGAATGTCCTCACAAAGATAGATGTAGAAGAATATGTGTGTTAGGTCACATTTGCAACTTTTCACTCATTACATTATCTTATTAGTTCACAGGATCACACATTATTGTTTCTGGCTTTTGCTGCTATGTCTTTGGACATCCACCTGTATGGTAAGTTCATGTAAAACATTAAAGGGGTGGTTCAATGCGATTTCACTTTTTTTAACTTTAGTCAGTTTGTAATGTTGCTGCTTGAGCATAAACAGTATCTGCAAAGTTACAGTGCTGAAAGTTCAATGCAAACGGAGATATTGTCTTTTAAAGTTATGGCAGTTTATTGCCTACAAAAATTACCGGTTTGCTGACTACAACGAGCTTCTTTCGGGTCGACAATGGTGACATCATAAACCCTGCAAAACACGCCCCCGGGAACACGCAACAAAGTGGGCGAGGTCATGTCGCGCAGCATAATGAAAGCGGAAGAGTTGTGTGCACCGGACGCGAGCGGCGCGTCAAAAGATAACAGAAATCATTATAATCTGTGATATTTTCTACACTGGATGTGGCGCTGAAGACAGCTTCCAGAATCTACACGAGTTCAATGCTGGATTTGCACAAAGAATTTTACTGAAAGATGAAGCAGTTCCTACTTTAAAAGCAGAAGCTGCTGTTTATTGGCTTCAAACTGTAAGTACGTTTTATTGTTTTTACGTGTCTTTTAAACGTATAGTTCTGTTGCTATTTTTGGTTGCATCAAGGACGTAAACAAAGAGAAACTCGTTTTTGCTTCGCTAGCCAGTTAGCTGTATTATAGTGCATACTTCTCCAACAAACGCCAGCAAACGTCTATGTTCATAGACAAACAGTTGTTCATGCTATAAATTAAACGCTAACGTTACCTTTACAAAAATGCTACTACTCAGTCATGTATTCGGCTACAGTAAGGCTTTAATCAGGATAAAACTGTATATTGAAAGCTATCAAACAGCAGTGACAGCATCTAAACACTTTGACACAAATACTAAATGAAATCCCATTCAAAAACGTTCTTTAAAAGCCGCGATTGCTGTTCATCTGGGTCTGATTCGGGCTCAATTTGATACAGCAATATAATCAAATTGAGCATACAATATAACTGAAGCGCACGTAACCGCAACAAATGGTGGCGTTTCCGGACGCTTCAGCGAATCACGATGGCTCTGGATACACTGGGCCAGCTAACCAATCTGAGCACACTGTGTATTTCGGAGGGAGTGGCTTCATAGAAGCAGGAAGTCAAACGAGCCGTTCATATGAGAGTGGAAACAGGTGTAGAATAAAGGTAAAAAATATGAAAAATACAGCGTTTTCAAAAAAACGAAGCATTAAGACATGTTAAACTGTGCCCCAAACACAATCAAGCCTAGAAAAAAAAACATTGAACCACCCCTTTAAATAATACACACAGAGCGAGAGAGAGAGAGCACTGTGAAAAAGTATTTGCCCCCTTCCTGATTTTATTTTTTTGCATATCTCACACTTAAATGATTCAGATCATCAAACTAGTTTTAATATTACACAAAAATAACCTGAGTAAATACAAAATGCAGATGACTTCATTTATTAGGGGAAAAAGCTGTCCAAACCTGCCTGATCTTATGTGAAAAAGTATTTGCCCCCTAAATCTAATAACTGGTTGTGCCACCCTTAGCGACAGCAACTGCAATCAAGTGTTTGCGATTACTGAGTGTTTCACGTCACTGTGGAGGAATTTTGGCCCACTCTTCTTTGCAGAATTGTTTAGTAAACAGGATCTCAATTGAATTTAAGTCTGGACTTTGACTAGGCCTCTCCAAAACCTTAAAGAGTTCACATATGGCCAGGCAGGTTTGGACAGCTTTTCCATTATTAAATGAAATCATAATTTAAAAACCTGAGTAAATACAAAATGCAGTTAAATGTGACATTGCAAAAAAAAAAAAAATTGGAAAGGGGGCAAATACTTTTTCACAGCGCGTTTACAGTGTGTGTGTGTGTTTCATCTGTCACCAAGGTGATTTATTTAATTAAAAATACAGTAAAAAAAAACATATATTGTGAAATATATATATACTGTGTATATATATATGACAAATATATTCCTGTATATATATATATATATATATATATATATCTGCTGCTATATATATATGAAAACAGTTGTGTACTTTTTTTCAGGATTCCTTGATGAATAGAAAGTCAAAAGAACAGCATTTATCTGAAATAAAAGTTTATACACTACCGTTCAAAAGTTTGGGGTCAGTAAGAATTTTTATTTTTATTTTTTTGAAAAGAAATTAAAGAAATGAATACTTTTATTCAGCAAGGATGCATTAAATCAATCAAAAGTGGCAGTAAAGACATTTATAATGTTACAAAAGATTAGATTTCAGATAATCACTGTTCTTTTGAACTTTCTATTCATCAAATAATCCTGAAAAAAAAATATTGTACACAAATATTTTGTACAATTGTACACATTAAATGTTTCTTGAGCAGCAGATCAGCATATTAGAATGATTTCTGAAGGATCATGTGACACTGAAGACTGGAGTAATGATGCTGAAAATTCAGCTTTGATCACAGGAATAAATTACTTTGTGAAATATATTCAAATAGAAAACAGTTATTTTAAATTGTAATAATATTTCACAATATTACTGTTTTTTACTGTATTTTTAATTAAATAAATCTAGCCTTGGTGAGCAGATGAAACTTCTTTTAAAAACATAAAAAATCTTAGTGGTTCCAAATTTTTGGACTGTACTGTATATAATAATAATAATAATAATTGTTATTATTATTATTATTATTATTATATTTTTTTTTAAAACAAACTGCTTCAAAACACAGGTTGAAGATCCAAATGCAGCTTTATTTTGGGTAATCCACAGTTGTAATCCACAGAACAGGCATGGGGTCAAAACCACAGGGCAAACAAAAGAGTCCAAGACAGGCAAGGACAAGGAAATCCAGGGAGACAGACAGAAGAGCAAAGCCATAACATGGAAACCAGAAATAAACGCTCAGAATTGCAGTGTAACAAAAACAAGACATTTCAAAGAGTGAATGAACAAACATGGCTTATATTGGCAAGCATAAACGAGTTAATCAGACACAATCAGACCATAATGAGACCAGGCAATGGGTTATCGCAATGTAGTTCATAATGAGACAGCAAGAGTGCCCTCTGGTGGAGATCATGGGCACTCAGCTGGCAGATGTAAAGTGTATATACTGTATATATTCATTCTTTCTATCAAACTTTTTATTTGCATCTCTTCTTGTTTAGTTTAATACATTTGTCTATTTAATCCAACTGATCCGTGTCTCATCTTCATCATACCTTCTGATAAACACACTTGACAAACACTATTACGTATTTTATGGATTTTGTCAATTACATAAGATAGGTGTAGCCTGTATTAATGTAACAAGACTGGTTTGAAATGTGTATATTGCATTATTTGCTACTGTATTAAATGATTAAAATGTTTCATTGTGATGATTAAACCAAATGATACATTACATATTACAATGATATTGTGTTTTGAAACAATGATTACGTGGAAAGAATGTATACTATAATGTGATCAGGTTTTGAAAGAATGACTATCTGTGTTGGTGTGATCAGTTTGGATTTTTGTGCTAAGAGTTATAATATTGATCAAAATATATTTATTTGTATTGCATATTGATTTATGCAAAAATAAATAATAAAAAATAAAAAAAGATTTGATTGAGGTAGAGGTACACTACTCCTGTTTTATTCTGCTTCAAACAAAGAAAAGTCTAGCTTTAACTTCAATGTTAATAATGTTAATGGTCCCGTATAGTTAGACCTTTGACTGACAGCAGAAGTTTAGGACCATTTTGCAGCTTATTCCAGCCAAGAACCCACTCAGACAGGTAGAGCCGCTTGACTGATGTGTAAAATAATCAGTCACAGTTAGTTTTGTTCATACGTGCCATTTAAGGAGGGGATATCAGAGAGATATTATACTAGTGTGGAAAAAGCTCATTTTAATAGCTGAAACGATCTCAAAGAAAGCTCAGAGTATCATTCAATCCCTCTAACCTCGCAAATTTAGGCCTACTATGCACATACTGTACATCACAACAACTTTATAGAAATATATTAGTTGCACAACACTGCTCTACAGTGGCCAAACACAGTAACTACACCAACACTGGAACTGAGAAAAATGTCTTCAAAGTTACTTGATGAATTCAGGTTGATTAGGAGACTTTTGCCATTGAGATGACTGGGGAAACAGTGTTCGAATCAACCTGATTTCTATATCACTTGATTTAACAGACAAACCTTTCTGCCACAAAACAAATTGGATATCTGATTTGACAGGAGCCCTTTGCTATCTGTAAAATGAATGTAAGGAGACTTAAACTTTACAAAACACATAAGATACATGGAAATCTACGCACAATTTGTAACACACAAACACACACAGCAGGATCTCCAGCTCGACAGAAAAGACCAACCACAAGACTTCACTGAAATATTTACTCGTAAATAGAGTTTAACTTTAAAAAAAATAAATAAATAAATAAAATAAAATTTATATACACTGCCCTCCAAAAGTTTGCAAACACCCCTGGCAAAGTGTGGTTTTGGACAATATCTGCATAAATCCTTATCGTTTTTTGGTGCAAACACATTAAAGTAACTTGACATTATCATTAAAGACCAGCAAAATAAAATTAATTCTCATTTTGATTACATAATAATGGCAATATATGCATGTCAAAGTCAGTCATGCCCCTTTGCCAGCTGTGATGCTGGTTACTGGTTTAAACTTGGACCAGGTCTGTAAAAGATTTTTGGGTCAGCACACCTTAATATCTTCAACAATTGATTGCCAATTAAGTTTAGAATACAATGAACCAATCAGAGCCCAGTTTAGGTCAGATAGCTGCTAATGCTGGATATTTTGAGCAATCGAAAATATATGTTTTTTTCTATGTATAAACTGTTTATGTAATAAAATATGTTTTCGTAGTTTGTGTTGTCCCTTATCAGTGCAAAATTATCACAAATTAAAAAGGATTCATTCCAATATTGTCCAAAACCCCACTTTTCTAGGGCGTTTCCAAACTTTTGGAGGGCAGTGTGTCTTTCTTATTTGACATGCAATAACTAAGGAAGGAAATAATGTACTTCTCCTACATGTGAGCTGCATCCAGATCAAATTTTGTGGTGATAGCATAATGTCATTAAAAGTTACAGCATTTGGAACCAAGGTAGCCTTTTTGTTTACCCCTTGACACCCCCTAATGGGCATTTTTAAAATTGTTCCTTCATGGATTCAATGGATTATATTGATGTTTGGACTCATTTTAATCGGGAGAATCTGCTGTAAATAATGATGCACGATTTTCCACAATCTGTGCATATTTCATGAAGTTACGAGCAAAAACGTGACAGATCAGTATATTATTTACATATGAGTCTTGCAGGGCTTCACATACAAAAACTCACTCAAGTTTAGTCAAAGCCCAAAACAATTATGCTTGTTGTATTCAACTCCGTGAGACCTTTAAAATGACATATGACACATGATTATCTGAGCTGTACGATGTTTTTGACACATTGCAGCACATAATAAAAAAAGTATTTCATAAATTATGATTTTTTTTTTTTTTTCTATTTATCAGCAAATAACTCAGCACTATTTAGGAGTTAATCAAAACCCCACTTTTCTAGGGTGTTCCCAAACTTTTGGAGGGCAGAGTATATTACTTTTCAGTGTAAATAATTTGCTTAAACATTTTTTTAACTACTAAATTAAAATTCTCTTTTCTCGTAGTAGAACGTACTAACAGAGGAACAGACAAGTACAAAAATAACAAAACACTTCAAGTTTCTATAAAAAGAGTTGTTCAGTAGGTAATATAACCCCTAATGTCAAGGGATCTTTTGTATGGCATGCATAGATCTAGGGGTCAGAATATAATAATAGTCTAAATGTGTTTTTAAAAGAAAATGGTGTATGTTATAAAGGCTATTTTATTGAGTGCAATACTGTGTTAAACAAGAGCAGGTGAGAAAAAGGACACTAACACATTACTTTCCAGAAAAAAGGTAACATAATTAATATTGAAATGCATTACTTAAAAGTAACTTTCCCCTGACACTGTTGGTTTTGTGATCATACAACACTAACATTTAAATATGAATTGATTTCTCCATCTTTCAGACTTTATGGAGACTCCTGGAGAGCGGTCATCAGATACGACATTTCCAGCCCCCCATTCCTAGATATGAGAAAGGAAAACAGATACAAACAAATTCCTCATCTGTAATTTCCATTCATGACATGGGAATCAGTGAAGAGGAAGTGGGAAAGGCTACAGAAGGCTCTGGACTGGCCCGGTCCAGATCAAGAAATCACTCAGCTGAATCAGAGCACAAGTCCAGTCCACTCAACATTCTCTATTGTGGGACTCAAGGAGAGTTACAAAGTGGGAGAAAAGATCTCCGTTACCATCACAGCCAGAGACCACAACAAGAACCTGAAAAGATATGGAGGAGATTTCTTCCAAGCAAAACTATTCAATTCAACGCTCAAAGTGTGATATATATATATATATATATATATATATATATATATATATATATATATATATATATATATATAAAATATATGAACATTTGCATTTTGAGTTTCATTTGCCTGTTAAAGGGGTCATGAATTGAGAAATCAACTTGCACTGATAGGAAGAAAGCATTCGTTAGTGTGCAGAAATTGAGTTGCAATATCGATCAATGCTTTCATGAACTCAACATGTCTGTGATCGGCTACAATGTTCATCACTGCAACCTTTCAGCCTGACACGCCCCTTAAAACAGAGCATTCAAGTCAGAGGGCTAAAATCAGGGTAGGACAGGAAAAAATGCCTTTTACTTCTAAATTGACCATTTTTGATGTAAAAATCATACTTGCGTTACAAGTGCACCCCAGGAAACATTATAAAACAGTAAACAACGCAGTTCATGACCCCTTTAATGGTTGATTTATTTACAAAAGTTTATATATTATAGTTTTATATGCTTTAAAATTGGCTTTATCAATAGACATGTAATGCAGTTTTCTGCATTACACTTAACCTTCTCCATTCTTCTTGAAGGCGAGTGTGTACGGGAGAGGTTGAGGATCACCATAATGGGACTTACTCTGTTGCTCTTCTTCTGCCCTGGGAAGGTCAGGCACAAGTTTATGTACGTCTAGAGCACTCCAGTGAGGCTGTGCGGATTCTTAAAAAATACAGGGAGTCCTCCGTTCCCACGCAGCCACTATAATGGCCACTTTGAAGGGCCAGGACCCAATAAAACCAGGATCAGTGAAGTCGTACAGTGTAATCTTAAGTGGGGTGCAGATGGAAGTTGGAGGAAAGGCGACTGCTGCTGTGAGTATAAGGATATAAAAACAGGGACAGTGTGGCAGTGTGAGAGACCAAAGAAACTTTCTTGTGACAACCTGGTTCATCACTCAAGAGGAAGATTTGAAGACCCATTAAATCCTCTTGAAAAGCAAACTTTCACAAAGTAAGTGAGAAAGGATTCAAAATGAATTACAGAGAAACAGAGGAAAAACTGCAGAAAATGTATTATATATTTTGGTAATACTTTAGTAGAGGGAACACAAACTATTAACTATGACTTTTCCCTTTTTAAACTCCTAATTTACTGCTTATTAATAGTTAGTAAGGTAGTTGTTAAGTTTAGGTATTGGGTAGGATTAAGAATGTAGAATAAGGTCATGCAGAATAAGGCATTAATATGTGCTTAATAATTACTAATAAACAGCCAATATTCTAGTAATATGCATGCTAATAAGCAACTAGTTAAAATACCCTAAAATAAATTGTTACCATTTTTTTTTCTCCACAGGACATTAACAAATGTTGCTATTACTGGAGACACACAGATCATTAATGTCCTTCCCAACGCTGCAAGCATTGGTATGTTCACATATCAGCAATGATAGAATCTAAAATCAAATATAGTTAGTTTCAAGAGAATTAAGAACTTGCATAAAACAGCACAGTCTCTCTCAAGTAAATGTATCTTCGCTTTAGGCATAATGGAGAGATGCAGATCTGGCATGACGACACCAGTTCCTGCAGGGTTCTATCTGAAAGATGTCTGGAAGTCTTTTGTTTGCAACACCCAACAGTTAAATTCTTCACAAATGGGAAGCTGTCTTAAAAACAAAATTGTCTACTTGATGGGAGACTCCACCACAAGGCAGTGGTTTGAGTATTTCGAAAGAAAAGTGCCAGGTTAGTTTATCGACGGAATAAATGACATTCATCGTAAAAAATATTCTCATGTTATTTAAACGTTGTCATAAAAGTAATAAAACTGAAATGCATATGAATTAATTAATTAGCATACAGAGGCCCCAGAAAGTATTTAGACACTTAATCAACAAATGCATGAATTTCTTTGCATTACATCAAAATATTAAACCAAGTGGCAAAACATTTATTTAAAGTTTTAAAGATCTCACACTTTAAAAGTACACCATGTTTTTTCCTCACTGCAAAATGTAATTGCAAATTTGTTTGCATCTAATGCATTGGCAAAATGAAAATTCTGTCATTTACTCGCCCTCATGTCTTTGCAGACTTGTATGACTGGCCTTCTTTTTGTGGAATACAAAGATTTTGTTAACTTGTTTCATACATTTGGATCCCATTAAAGGATTAGTCCACTTTTAAATAAACTTTTCCTGAATATTTACTCACCCCCATGTCATCCAAGATGTTTGTCTTTCTTTCTTCAGTCGAAAAGAAATTAAAGTTTTTGATATACATTCCAGGATTATTCTCCTTATAGTGGACTTCAATGGGCACCAAACAGTTGAAGGTCATAATTAGTTTCACTGCAGCTTCAAATTGTTCAACACGATCCCAGATGAGAAATAAGGGTCTTATCCAGTGAAACCATCGCTCATTTTCTGAAAAAAATTGAAAATTATATAAGATTTAACCTTAAATGCTCATCTTGAACTAGCTCTCTTCTTCTTCTCCTCTATTTGAATTCCAGCAGTGTAGATGCTGCTAAGTGTATTACTGCCCTCCTCAGGTCAAAGTTTGAACTAATTGTTATATACTATTGAACTAGCATATTGCATATAAAAATTAGTTCAAACTTTCAATTTTTTTTTTTTCAGAAAATGAGCGATGGTTTCACTAGATAAGACCCTTATTTCTCATCTGGGATCGTGTTGAACAATTTGAAGCTGCAGTGATTATGACCTTCAACTGTTTGGTGCCCATTGAAGTCCACTATATAGAGAAAAATCCTGGAATGTTTTCATCAAAAACTTTAATTTCTTTTTGACTGAAGAAATAAAGACATGAACATCTTGGATGACATGGGGGTGAGTAAATTATCAGGAAAAGTTTATTTAAAAGTGGACTAATCCTTTAAGGCCTTTGCACACTGAGTCTGAAATTTTTCTGTCTGCGTTTTTTCGTATTCGTAATCGTAAAAATTTGTCACGCACAGAGACCTTGCACACTGAGTCTGATGCATATTAATGAATCCATTGCGAAAAAAATCGCAAAACAATACAGAATAAAGTCTTCAAGCAGTGAGCACGATTTAGTTGTCCTCTCTCTTCTTAAAAAAAAAAAAAAAAAAAGAAAGAGGAAATTTTGGGTCCATCCAATCCTGAGATTGAGTAGAGAGGAAAGAGAGTTCACCTCATCAAGGAGCTGTGTGATTATCCCGAGCGATTAAGTAATTTAAGTAATTAATTAAGGAATGAGTTTAATGTTAGTTTCACTTATCTTATTTAGGCTTGAAAAGAATGGACCTCCACACTCCTCGTACCTGGTGGACCCCTGATGGCTGTAGAGCTGAAAAATAATATCATTGTTCACTGGAGGCCACACGGTGTCCCTTTACGGTTTACTAAAATGCCTCATTACTGACCTGCATTATATCGGCAATGATATTGATGAAATAGCTGGTGGTCCTCATGCAGTCGTTGTCTTTACAATCTGTGCCCACATGGTGTTTCACCCAATAACATTTTATGTGCACGAAGTGGCCAAAATCCGTCAGTCTGTTGTTGCACTGCTGAGTCGTGCACCAGAGACTACCATCATCATCAAGTCTGGAAACACTGCAGGACTAAAGGTACAATTGCTTATTTTCCAATCCTACTTTGTTTTCAAAAGTCTTGTATTCGTAATATGAAAATGGTCACCATTCACTTGACATTCTGCTAACTTTTTTGTTCAATAAAAGAGACAAATATAAACCTCAGTAGAAAACATGAGGATATGTAGATGAATCTTTTTTTTTCTTATTTTAAATTAATTTTTTTTTTTTTTTTTTTTTCTATTGTATAGGCCTATAAAGTCAAAGTTCAGTGTCAGGTATAACAGGTGACAGACAAAAATTTAAGTAACCTACTCAGCACTATTTCTGGTAGACAATACAAACAATGTAGTTTGCCTAAACCAACCAAGTTAATATTAATGCTTATATTATTGATTTTTTTACTGATCTGTGTTTTTACAGAATATTTTTCAAAGTGATTGGTATGCAATGCAGCTGAACACAGTGATGCAGGAGATGTTCAGAGATCTTGATGGAATAATCTACTTCGATGTTTGGCAGATGACTTCATGTCACTATCTACGTGAAAATATTCATCCAGGACCTGTTATCGTTGCTAATGAAGTCAACATGTTGTTCTCATATATCTGTCCTGCCTGACACAATGGAATAATATTTAACTTGCTTTGTTATGATATACCATGGAATGTACATACAAAAATGAGCATCTGTCAGAAACGTCTGGTATACGTATTAATTTGTTACACACATTGTAAACCTGTATAATCTCAAAATTAAAATATAGCTGCAAGCAGCAATTAAGGAGCCAAGCACAACAGAAGCAAATAAGGACACTAGCAGCAGACCAATAATGTCTGTTGTCGAGGGCATATTAGTGGAGTTTGCTAGAATGGATTGGACTCCTGGCCACACTACCTTCGCTGTGGTGCAAACTATAAGCTGGGTCGCTGATTAATTATTATTTGTTGAGATTGATAATACGATTCCTGGTCTACCATCTCCATTGGTCACATCCTGTCCCAAGTCATCTTTGTCTCTGCTGGTTCAGCCCACTTCCAAGTTGTCCTCATCATCGCTGGTGAAGCCCAGTTTCTAGTCGTCTTCCTCATTGCTAGTTCAATCCAGTCCTAAATCATCTTCCTCTGTGCTGGTTCAGCCCAAATTTAGGAGAGTATTTAAATTAATCATGCAAGGTGATTTACTAAGGTTTGCGCTAGTCAATTTACTGATGTTTGCACCATTTTTTAGCATATCTTAAACCAGACGCTAATTTGTGCTTCTCTTGGTAGATTATGTGGGATTATGGAAATGATTAGGCTGCATCTGTGTTCTTTAATTTGCATGCCTTCAGTAGACCATGCACAGAACTTTCCACTCCCAACAGTGTTTTTTTTGGAATTGAGCTCTCGCACTAATTTGCCCTGTTTAGTAAATATGGCCCATAGACTCTTAAGGCAGAGGCTGTCCTGTTTCTTTCCAGCAGACAGTGCAGAAAACATAAAACCAGGGGAACAGAGCAATGATCTTAGGCAACTGCTCTCTCACTACACCAATCAGAAAAGAGCTTCTACCAACAGGCGTAAATACTCCTCATGTAAAGTGCTCTAGAATTCAATATGTGTGTTGATCACAGGCTCTAAAAAGTGGTTCCAGCCCCTCAAAGGCCAAACACTGAGATGGAGATGGTCTGGATCCAGGTGCCAAATCTGACTCTCTGACTGATGGATCCCGGCACTGCTCTTAACCCTTTTATGCATAGAGGTCTCTACAGAGGACAGCTCTTTCAAAAAGCATTTTCTTGCATATGCATGGCTTTTGATGGCATAGTTGCACATCAACCTCTACAGTGGACACAAGTGCATCATCCTATACATTGCCACCAAGTGGCAAGCTGTCGTATGTTTTTTCCTTCCAAGCCAAGATGACCGATTGCCAATCAGAAATGCCAAGTTGCTCCAGAATATCCATCCATTCCTTTTATCCCAGGAGACTCTTGCAGGTTAAAAAAAAAAAAAAAAGTTTTATCAAGTGATATCTAATAAGTCATTTCACAATTTTTTTCAGCTACAATACATACATTTACTGTAACTGTTGTTTTTGAAAATACTTCATCTGTTTGGGTCAAGGTTTCATGAATAGCTTCAGGTCTGTGACTAAGAAAAACTATATTGGGTTTTATATAAGTCTTGCATGCCGTCTTCTGTGTTGTGGTCTAAAGAGTGCATGAGAGTGGGAGCACATAAATAATTTATATATTAACTGTTTTGTGCATGTGCCTCTCACTCTTGCAAGCTCTTTCGGTCACAACGAAGCACACAGCACTCAAACCTCTAACTATGAGTGCGATAAGGCAAACAATTACTAAGGGAAAACTTATTACAGTGCCAAATGATGCAGGGAAAGCTGCACAACGAATTCTACTGAATAACAGGTGAGCCAGAGGATAACACAAAATTAAACACAAGCCTCTAAAATTACTACGCAATAATAAAAGAAATACAATGTGTGTAAAATGAACGACTGTAAACTGAGCGCAGCCGCAAATCAAATAGCCATGCTGCTGTCTCTGTCTCTCAGAAATCAGCTTTGCTTTGCTTAGGTCTATCATCTAAAACATTACATCATACACATTTTGTATTATTTTATACATCGATCAGGCATAACATTATGACCACCTTCCTAATATTGTGTTGGTCCCACTTTTATTGTGATTTATTGTGTTGCTACCAGAACAGCCCTGACATGTTGAGGCATGGGCTCCTCTAGACCCCTGAAGGTGTGCTGTGGTATCTGCACCAAGATGTTAGCAGCAGATCCTGTAAGTCCTCTAAGTTGTGAGGTGGAGCCTCCATGGATCAGACTTGTTTGTTCAGCACATCCCACAGATGCTCGATTGGATTGAGATCTGGGGAATTTGGAGGCCAAGTCAACACCTCAAACTTGTTGTTGTGCTTCTCAAACCATTCCTGAACCATTTTTGCTTTGTGGCAGGAGCATTATCCTGCTGAAAGAGGCCACAGCCACCAGGGAATACCGTTTCCATGAACATGAACTTTCAGAGGTGGACAGGGGTCAGCATGGGCACCCTAACTGGTCTGCAGCTATGCAGCTCCATACGCAACAAACTGTGATGCACTGTGTATTCTGACACCTTTCTATCAGAACCAGCATTAACTTCTTGAGCAATTTGAGCTACAGTAGCTCTTCTGTTGGATCGGACCACACGGGCCAGCCTTCGCTCCCCATGTGCAACAATGAGCCTTGGCCGCCCATGATCCTGTAAGGCCCGCCTAATCGCCCCAACAGCGGTTTTCCCATAGGACGCGGAAGGTTTCTTGCACGTTCGGTCTTTTCAGTGTGGCAAAGTACCAATTAAACTTATTTCCAATTAAACTCTTATCTGACTCCATATGACCTCAAATTTAGCTTTAACTTAGCTACACAATTGATTATTCTATTTTACTCTTTACTCTTATTGTTCTCGTTCATTCGGGTGCCAGAGTCACACAGGGTCCTCGCAACAGCTGTTCATTTATTATGTGGGCCCACGATAACAAAACTCACCAGTATTGGTCATAGACAGAAGTAATTGACTATACTATTTAGAGGGTTTCTCCCATGCTCACTCACTCTAAGAGTATTTTATTTAGTCCCCATAGATCTGTGTACACTTGAATTAAAGCAACATTATCTCTAGTCAGAGGTCACGACCACTACTCCAGATATAAGCCGACCAATACTTTCTCTAATAGTAGCTTTGGTATGGTCATGCCATGGTTTCCCTAGAGTAACATTACATTAAACAGAAGTAAGGCTCACCCTATTTAGGTTGCTCAGTCAACATTCTGTTGCCCTAAATGGAAATTCCCTTTATTAGCCTTCACAGTCTAAGTACACTTGAATTAATGCCAAGCGTTAGTCGGAGCTCTAAAATCTCAGTTGGCATGCCCCAATGCTCCACTCAAAACTGGACTTTAGTCCGTTACTAACCTGACACAGATTTGCGGTAACAATGGATACATCATAACTGAAGTCAATAATTTCAGAGTAAGTCAGAACAAATGTACAAATGTAACAATGATTTAGTCAGGTAAATGTATCATGCCAATTACATAATCAATTCAAAGATTGGCATTGACTAGGGTCACAGACCTAGGGAGTTCACACGTTGTTGGCGAACAGGAGGTAGTTTAGATGAAGGTACAGTAAATAATACTGTGAAATGATGACCTAACGTGAAAATAAACGGGTCAGCCAGACATCTGCCCCAATGGCTCTCTATGAGAGCGCGCTGCAATTCCATTTCTCACCACAGATTTACGCTGGAAATTTGTGGGACACTGTAGAGGTAGGGAGGGCTCCACTGATCCTCCGAGAGACCGGCTGCTCACGAATGCATGCGCTACATTTTAATATATCCTGCTCACTTTACGACTTCAAATAGTCTAGAAAATCTGAAAACTTATCAACCATGAACACTATAAAGAGGAAACAGAGAAATCACCTCACCAATGAACAATTCTTCCGCTCATACTAGCATTAAAGGATTAGTCCACTTTCAAATAAAAAAGACCCTTATTCCTCGTCTGGTATCATTTAAAGCTCTTTGAAGCTGCACTGAATCTGTAATTTTGACCTTCAACCGTTTGGAGGCCATTGAAGTCCACTATAAGGAGAATAATCCTGGAATGTTTTCATCAAAAACCTTCATTTCTTTTCGACTGAAGAAAGAAAGACATGAACATCTTAAATGACATGGGGGTGAGTACATTATCAGGAAAATTTTATTTGAAAGTGAACTAGTCCTTTAAGGTAATCCTGCTTTTTTTGTTACTCAAGGAAATCATCTTGTCTCGATTACAAATTTGACCGGTTAAGAACCAATTAAATGATTAAATGATTGAGAACAATTTTTTTTCCACCTTTGTATTTATTACATTGCATATTGTAGGCTATGTTAAAGGGGACCTATTATGCCCTATTTAACCCCTGAGTGTGTATGTGAAGTTTTGGCTCAAAATACCCCACAGATAATTTTTCATAGCATGTTAAAGTTGCTACTTTTAGTGGTTGAGCAAAAACGAGTCATTTCATTGTGTGTCCCTTTAAATGCAAATGAGCTGCTGCGATTGGCCTGAGAGGGCGGAGCTTCAAGAGCTGATTATCTGGTCACAGGATTCAGTCAGGACGCACTAATATCAGAAACTGCGAATATATGCTGCATGGAGATAGAAAAGGTATAGTTTAGTTAAATTACGGTTATAACTTATATTGTCTTCTTGTTTTTAATCTACTATATTAGTACAGGCCTGTTGTACCGTCCGAATGATGGCCAAAACTATACCGATCAGGTTTATGACGTTTATTGTACTTCACACAAAAGATGAAGCGTCTGTTTTCACTCTAGAAAATCTCTGTAAGAGCTAAGTGTGCATTAAAATATTATCCATAAACTCTCTCTCTCTTCCACTTGTATTATAATCACCAACATTGCAAATTACACAGAAACACTCATTACAACTAACAGTAAACAAATATATTAAGACCTTATGCCTTTCGGGTGGTGCTTAATAAACTTTATACCCGTAAATGAGCTCAGATGAACTGTAATAAAGTGTCCTTACCTTCATTACTGCCATATCCAGTATCAATCTGGAGACTGTAATCTGGATCACGAACAGTTTTTACTTGTATATATCCTTGAGTAGCACATTTTTAGCACAACCTCTGTTTTATATTGTCCCTTTGTATTGATATTCGTTCACAAAGCAGTCCGGTGTAAAATGACTCACGCAGACATACACGAATTTCAACAGAACTGAGGGAGAATTTTCCTAGAAAACCAAGTTAATCCACCTTGTTTAGGGAGTAAATGGAGAGAGCTATGTGGATTAATCCATCCAGCTACAGCTAAACGTTTGGGAGATATTCTTGTCAGTGCAGCAATGGCGGACTCGTTGTAAACAACGCGCTCAGGGCGGTTCTATGTTCAAACTTATGTGTCCGTCAACGCTGTGGGCGGAGCCTGCGGCTTTTGTGACATCACACTGCCAGGGATCTGGAAACAGCTTGTTCAGAGACACTGCTTATGATTTATGGGGAATAAAAAAAAAGGAGTGGTTGGATTTTTATCACTATAGGGTGGTTGTGTACACACACTGCCAACACACATTTATGTCAAACACCATGCAAAAGTGAATTTTGCATAATAGGTCCCCTTTAAGGGATAACAGATTGATAGGCAGATATGATAACACGTGAAAAAATAATACTTTTACATAATTTTTTATAATTTTATACTATTTTATAATTTACAGTAAATAGTTTTTTTGAACCATACTATAGTAAAGTACTTAAATTAATTTGTTGTGGTAATTCTATAGTTGCTGTGGTAATATAACAACTATAATATAAACAATTTACTTTACCCAATAGTTTTCTACAGATATAGGGTATAGATATATTATATCACAATACACTACAGTTTACTGAAGTAAAAACTAAAGTATACTACAGTATTTATTACAGTTTATCAGTTCACAATAGATAATACTACAGTATGCAGTAGCATTCATTAACAAAGTGTTGTAAATACTATATACAGTATACTACAATTTGCTACAGTATGGTTAAAAAACACTAGTATTTACTATAAATTATTATAGTATTATAGTATTTTTTCATGTACTGGATGTAACTTTTGATACTTTGCAGTAAAAGTGGCTCTATTATTGACTTTGTCCTATCAGTGTGGATCTCATAAAAAGCAAACAGGGCTCGAAATTAACCTTTTTACTTGGTAGCACTGGTGTTCCCAACTTCTAAAAAGTTAGGAGCACCGGCAAAAATTTAAGAGCACCACAACTAATATATATATATTTGTGATATATAAAGGGCTTTTTTTTTATCTTATTACATATATGCTTCATCTTTCATTTTAAATTCCTAAATTTGATCAAAAAAGTCTAGAACAATAAGACACTATGGGGCTGTTACCAATTAAATTAAATCATTTACACTGAAAAATTAAAACTGCATTAAATGATGTTATGAGTTTGTTTAAAAAAAAAAAAAAAAACCTTTTTCTGAGGTAAATGTGACGTTACGTGACATTGTTTACAAGCTGTTTTATTTACGTCTTTCTGAACTGATTGAGCGATTACACGAGACATGATACAGATTTCAGTAAGTTGTACTGTATATTTTAACATACCTTCAGATGTTCATGCATGTTTATTTCGCGCTGTAACTGGTATTAAAGCGGAGGAGAGGATGATCACATGCTTCTCTTTAACTGAGGCGCTAAAGCGATCTGTCACGCCACATTAAACAGCGCCAAAACAGTATTTATTTTTGGAATGTCATAATAAGATGGACGTCATTTGAAATCTGAGACTTTGCTTCATATCAGAAGTAACAAAGCACAAAGATTATTGTGATTTATTGGATGGGAGGCGCTACATATTCTGCTCATTCATCAACTCAAAACAGACTAGACTAATCGATTCTTGGAATTTAAGAATTGATATTGGTTCGTAAAAATGAGAATTGATCAAAATCGAGAAATCGATATTTTTTTACCCAGCCCTATGTCATGATCATTACTAGGAGTGCCCTTGTCTGCCACTAGAGGGCACTCCAACCCGGACTGTGTCTCACCCCACTTGTGAACTTCATTACCCATAACGCACTTCCCGGACTCATTATCTCATGTCATTGCACCCAGCTGTTTTGTGTTCCCTCATCAGTGTCTGTCTATTTATACCCTGTTTGTTTCTGTTTTAGTGATGGAGTTTTCAGTTCAGGTCACCAGTTTCTTTGTTTGTTTTCTTGTTTCCTGTTTGACTGCTTTGTGGATTTTGACCCCTGCCTGTTTCTGGATTACGACTTTGGATTACCCATTAAAACCTTGCACTTGGATCTTGCCTGTTTGTCCCTGTGATTTACCGTGACACGATAACTCAAATAATTTTCAAAGATCCATAGCCATGTGCTGAATGTCATAGCAAGCTCACCATGGCAAGGCAGGAAAAACTTGAGAAAGGCACATTAGCAACAGCCATCTTCATGACCAACGATAGTGTAAAAAGAACACCTAATTCTCGTCACCAATTTGTGGTATCTGTCAAGAGTTATTAGACATTAACATTAACGTTACGTCAGAATACAACAGGTATGCTATATTATTTTGTAAACATGTTTATTACATATAGCTACACATCTGTGTAAAGTTTAGAGCCATTACTGAATGGTTGTATATTGTGGCACCAATAATTTAGTCCATGTCATGTTCATTGGCTCCTATTATTTAAAATGACACAGCTAAAATTAATTTTGTTTAAATAAATATCAAATAAATAATACTGTACTGTACAGTAGGGATGTTAATGTCTTATATTTAAATAGCACATACATACCACACATTGTTTCCATACATTAAAGCTTTGTAGGACCAAAGAAGACATGCAGGTCTGTCATGACAACACATTGTACTTGTTATGTCTGTCAGGTTTTCTTTTCTTTTCTTTTTTTCCTTGCAAGGTGTTGATAACGGGATGTTTAAAGAGCAAAGTCTATTGTTGTAATAAACGTTGAAAACAGTCTGAAAACACCCCTTTCTCATAACCATGTGGGCAGCTTTACAAGCTTTGGTTGGTTGGTTGGTTGGTTGGTTGGTTTTTCCAAGCAATCAAACCTACAATTTTCACATATTAAATGATAAAATGTATGAAAAAAAATCCCATATAAGAAGGGATCTATATAGCTATAAAAATCTACTCACCCCTGTTAAAATTGCTGGAGTTTGAGATGTATAAAATTAAACCAAGAAAAGTAATGTCAGGTATTTTTCTCCTTTAATGTGATTATTGAAACCAACAAAATATAAACTTTTAAAGTCAATATGAAACGTAAGCTGCGATAGTATTTTATTCCTTATTTTGACATGTACAGGTGCTGGTCATATAATTAGAATATCATCAAAAAGTTGATTTAATTCACTAATTCCATTCAAAAAGTGAAACTTGTATATTATATTAATTCATTACACACAGACTGATATATTTCAAATGTTTATTTCTTTTAATTTTGATGATTATAACTGACAACTAAGGAAAATCCCAAATTCAGTATCTCAGAAAAGAAGAATATTACTTAAGACCAATACAAAGAAAGGATTTTTAGAAATCTTGGCCAACTGAAAAGTATGAACATGAAAAGTATGAGCGTGTACAGCACTCAATACTTAGTTGGGGCTCCTTTTGCCTGAATTACTGCAGCAATGCGGCGTGGCATGGAGTCGATCAGTCTATGGCACTACTCAGGTGTTATGAGAGCCCAGGTTGCTCTGATTGTGGCCTTCAGCTCTTCTGCGTTGTTGGGTCTGGCATATCGCATCTTCCTCTTCACAATACCCCATAGATTTTCTATGGGGTTAAGGTCAGACGAGTTTGCTGGCCAATTAAGAACAGGGATACCATGGTCCTTAAACCAGGTACTGGTAGCTTTGGCACTGTGTGCAGGTGCCAAGTCCTGTTGGAAAATGAAATCTGCATCTCCATAAAGTTGGTCAGCAGCAGGAAGCATGAAGTGCTCTAAAACTTCCTGGTATACGGCTGCGTTGACCTTGGACCTCAGAAAACACAGTGGACTAACACCAGCAGATGACATGGTACCCCAAACCATCACTGACTGTGGAAACATTACACTGGACCTCAAGCAACATGGATTGTGTGCCTCTCCTCTCTTCCTCCAGACTCTGGGACCCTGATTTCCAAAGGAAATTCAAAATTTACTTTCATCAGAGAACATAACTTTGGACCACCCATCAGCAGTCCAGTCCTTTTTGTCTTTAGACACTTCTGACGCTGTCTGTTGTTCAAGAGTGGCTTGACACAAGGAATGCGACAGCTGAAACCCATGTCTTGCATACGTCTGTGCGTAGTGGTTCTTGAAGCACTGACTCCAGCTGCGGTCCACTCTTTGTGAATCTCCCCCACATTTTTGAATGGGTTTTGTTTCACAATCCTCTCCAGGGTGCAGTTATCCCTATTGCATGTACACTTTTTTCTACCACATCTTTTCCTTCCCTTCGCCTCTCTATTGATGTGCTTGGACACAGAGCTCTGTGAACAGCCAGCCTCTTTTACAATGACCTTTTGTGTCTTGCCCTCCTTGTGCAAGGTGTCAATGGTCGTCTTTTGGACAACTGTCAAATCAGCAGTCTTCCCCATGACTGTGTAGCCTACAGAACTAGACTGAGAGACCATTTAAAGGCCTTTGCAGGTGTTTTGAGTTTACATTTACATTTATGCATTTGGCAGACGCTTTTATCCAAAGCGACTTACATTGCATTATACTATACATTTGTATAGTATATCAGTTAATTAGCTGATTAGAGTGTGGCACCAGGTGTCTTCAATATTGAACCTTTTCACAATATTTTAATTTTCTGAGATACTGAATTTGGGATTTTCCTTAGTTGTCAGTTATAATCATCAAAATTAAAAGAAATAAACATTTGAAATATATCAGTCTGTGTGTAATGAATGCATATAATATACAAGTTTCACTTTTTGAATGGAATTAGTGAAATAAATAAACTTTTTCCTGATATTCTAATTATATGACCAGCACCTGTGTATATATATGAGTGAAATGGTTTCTCACAAGAAAAAAAAAAAAATTAGGGTAAGACTTGATTTTGTTTACACCAAGAATTGATTGGATCATTGGATTGTTGTGGTTTGCTACTGCTGTGATCTTGTGAGTGACAGGTCAAAAAAGGACAAAGAAAAGATTTAAAATAACCTGGTTGCAGAAGTGTTCATAATAGGGCATGTTACGTTGTTCACAATTACATTCAAATTCCTACTGAAATGTTAAATAATCCACCGGTCATTATTTAAGTAATGCAGATTGATCTTGAATAAAAATCAGCAGTTTTTGTAGGATTTAACCCTACTACAGACATTTTGCATATAACATCTTATATCTTCTCATGCAAGAAACACAAGACAAAGACTTTTGTGACTGCCTCTACTGGAAAAATTTGTTTGAAGTTTGAATATCTTGGTTAATTATTAATCACCTACATCCTGGATCATATTTCCCTGTGTGCTGACAGGTTCTGTATATCTTCTCATCTGTAAGTAATTTTTTTGTTTTGTTTTGTTTGTTTGTTTTTGCTAAACAGGAAAAACTGATAATCCCTGAATTTTGTTGTTCCCATAGCCAGAATATCTTCACTATTTGAAAAGGAGTTAGCATCTAAAGTCAAACTGCCTAAACATTATAGCGTTCTTTCAACTGAATGTCATGTAATCTGTGGGACCGCCTCATTTTCTGAGCACTGTGGCCATTGGTTTAAATTCACGTGAATGTACTTCGCTCACAAGCGGATGTAAAATTATTCTAGGAGAACAGACTTAGCCATGGTCATACTATCCACAAAGACATCAAATCCACCAGGTAGTTTATGAACTTGATTATATTTGTCATATATGTGTGGTTTTATGTTTTGAAGGAGTTGGAAATTGATAATTTCTGTGTATTTTCAGTCTGCAGGTTAAGAGAATATTTATTACTACTGGCATGTTTTCTTTGCACATCATCCTGTCTGGTAAGTTTATAAGAAAAGTTATAAATTAAAAAATCAGACTATTAAATAAATACAGATTTTTTTTTTTCTCTCTGACAACACAGGTTTGTGTGCATTCAGCTAAGCTGGACTGAGAATACATTTTAATTGTCCGTTTAAATCATAAATTTGAATTTAGGTATATGAATTAAAGGTGCTAAAGAGGATCTTTTTGTCGACTGAGAAACCAAAGACTGTTACTGAGTTTTTGAAATGAGCGCATGCGTAAGAACAACCCCCCTCGTTCACAGCTCATTTCGAGGGAATGCCTCCCAAAACTCGTGCACGAGTATTGGAACACGAGTGTTTACCACCGGCATTCGCTGTGTCGTGTTAGTGGATTCATTATGTCGGACTCACCGCAGGTAACTCATAATCTGCAGTTGTTACTCCTGTCTCCTGACAAAAACATTGCATGCAGCGCCTGTGGAGTGTGGAAAGTTACTGGAGCGCGCAGCCGTGCACGTCCTGCACAAGGAACGTCACGGCAGTGATTGACAAGCCAGAGGGCCAATCGATTGGCTGATGTTTTTAAGGCCCTAGCTCGTGCACAGATGATGTATATTAATATTATTCCTTTCAGTGCACCTAATAAATAGTCTTTTATCAGTTAGTAAAGTAATATTTCAAAAATGTATAAAACAAAACATCCTCTTTAGCACCTTTAAACCAAAAAAAAGTAGAAATTTGTGTAACTACTGTAAATTTACAGTTTAAAATAATAAAATCAGGTTTTAGCAGGAATTAATGGATTTTTATGTTTGACATGTATTTTTTACAAAGTTGCCTGAACACATTATGATGGACTTGTTTGGTATTGAATTTAGTTTAGAAAAATATGGCAGAAAAAGAAATACCAAAGAAATAAATAGACTAAATATAAATTCATCCTGTCATTCCATCTCAAATTGTAATTCAATACTTTTATATATTATTTCGTTATTATGGAGTAATTATTATAGACATGACTTTATTCCTGTGTATTATCTCATAATCGAATATTATATAACATTGTGTCACAAGAGGGGTTTAAAGACAACACCTTCTGCATGAATTGTGTAGTGTGATGGTACACTGAGAATGGTCAACATTTCTAGCATTCATAAATAATAGTGACTGCTGTAAAGAAGTTTTGTCTCAGTCTTGCCCATAGGCGTCATTTTCGGGTGGGACACATGAGACGTGCCTCGTGATATTGATATGTCTTAGCTATGTAAACATTATCACTGATCTGTTAACGGCTATAATAGTAAACATACGAGTCTCCATAAACTCTTGGCATCTGAGCCACTAAAGACACAGTGGTGCAATTTTATTTATGAAGGGAATGTGGCTAGATAAATTCATATAGCAGTATGTGTAAGTCATTAACACTGGAATACTTCACACGATCGTCTCAAAGATAGATCGATACCAACTGATCCAATTTCATATATATATTTATTTTGTGATTTTTGCAAATTCTTCCTGAATGTGTTTAGTTATCACGTTGCTAATGTACTGTTAAATGTGGCTAAAGTTACCATTGCTTCTTACTGTATTCACAGAGACCAGAGCCTTTTTGTTATTTTCATTTTAAACCCAAAAACACATGTAGTCTGTATCATAAATGCATCTCCATTAGGGCTACAACTAACGATTATTTTGATAATCGATTAGTTGGCCGATTATTTTTCAGATGAATTGGATAAAAATCCTAATTTATTTATTTTTATTTCATTGACAAAAACACACTATTGCACATCCTGCCCAATGTACTTCAAACAAATGTGCCAGCTGAATGCTATGAAAACATAGTCATTTATTACACTACCTGTCATAATAAAGAAATGACACAAATATTTTAGGAATCTATCTATCCAAAACTTGTTTGAAAATAAAAAATGGTATTGCCATTTATTAGGAAAATACCAAACTGAAACAACTAATAGGTTCTAAATAATATTCACACATAATATCCAAAAAAAACCTTAACAGTCTCTGTTCTTATTGACTGTAACTGGGCATCTGAAAAAAACAACAACTAGTGTTTTACTTGCTTTCTTGTTAAACAGTAAAATCAATAATTCATGGATAACAACAATAAATATATTGTAGCTTTAGAAATACTGCTGTAACTAAAGAGCTTACACATACTGGTGGATTAATCATTACAGAAACATGGAAAATGATTTTAGCAATCACCAATACTGATAGTTTATTCTGCCCTGACCTGTGACACAAACCATACATTGGGTATCAGATGTCTAGTAACTTTAGCACTGTATATAGTGAATATAGTTTAAATCTCTACATTAAAAATGAAGATAGTAATAAAGGAAAACACAAACTCAGTGTTAACCAACAGGCAAGATAAATGTTCTGCAGGAGCACACACATTCACTCTGGACACAATCACCTCTTACTGTCATTTCTTTATCCTGTAAATAAGCTAAGAAACATCTTACATTTATATTCAATTACATGTTATCCCTTTACAGTATACTCTCATAAAATACTTGAATGACATGTTGATTTTTGAATCTAAATTTAACTTTAAACAACAGATATTTCAACATGTAAATGCTCACGTGAATTTGTAACATTTACAGATAAGGATATAGCCGTAGAATGAACGCTCGGGCATGCTTCAGAGCGCCTAGTGTAAGTACACCCTGATATTATATCTTGTCAAAAAGGGCATTATCAGTCACCTTTAAATCAATGATCGTTTGCCGCTGTTATCAACAGTGCTCGTGCACAATGCGTGGTCTCTTCACACAGACAAGCGCTTCAGTCTGTCACTGTTGCAGACTCTCTATTTGTTCCGGTGAAATCACAAAACAAAATGCACACAAACGTGTCCCTGCTCTTGATACACTCACTGGTGAACATCTTTTGTTTTAATGAGGAAAAAAAAATAAACGGGCAGATTAGAAATCATTAACGCGGATCTAACTATTTATTCACTAACGTAAATAGGCTACTCTCAAACAACATATTATAGTAGATGTAATGGTAACATTTTACACTAAGGTTCATTTGTTAACATTAGTTAATGTATTAACCCTCAGGGGTCTGAGGATTTTTGGGGCCTTGGAGAAGTTTTGACATGCCCTGACATTTGTGCTTTTTTCAGTTGTTCATAAACATATTAATGGAAAAAGTGTCATTACACTGTATTCAGCACAAACTAGGCTACAATAATATGTGAGGAGCATGTATGTGCATGTTTGTGTTTTTGAAGGAATAACGTTTATGCGTGGTTATTGAAAAACCAAAAAACTTAAGTCACTGAAATAAAGCCAAAAAATATATATTAAATCTGTGTTCACAAGACTTCTGGGTATTGGAGGTTGTAGACGAGAGTTTTTGCTTCAAAATGAGGTAAAAAATTATGCTGCCTGCTTGTTCATATAAAACAATAGAGAGATTTAAATTTTCTAAAACATCTTTGGTCAAGAAACACAGTATGCGTGGAGGCATGAATCATCATGAATAATGGGTGATTCTCACCTGAGAAGACAAAAGAATCGCATAATGAGCTGTAATGGCCTGCATAAATAATGAGCTCTTTCAGTCAGGTAAGCTGTGAAAAAACTTTCTGTTGATCATGTCTCAAATCTCAAATCTCATGGTGTAAATCAAACATACAGAAAAAACAGCAATACTGTGAAATATTATTACAATTTAAAATAATGGTATTCTATTATATTCTTTAAAATATCATGTATTTCTGTGATGCAAAGTGTCTGAACAGTTATGTTACCATATGGCATTTCATATAGGCTTTTAGCTTAAAAACATGCACATTTGGAGAAATATTGATGGATTCTCATATGTCTATGTCAATTTTCTATACAAAGGAGTAATATTTATTCAATATTTATTGTCATCACTATGAGCGCTGGATACTGTTTTTAATTCATACTTGCAGCCGGAGGGCGCTCTGTGCACCTTTAGTCCACAAATTCATATAAAGAAGAACAGGAACCAGGAACTAACGACATGTCTTCTAGAGGTCGCTAACCATGGCTTTAACATCCAGATAAACACTTTTCAAGACTATAAATACATGATTGAGACGATGAATGCATGCATTGCCTCAGAATTTGCCTCTGAATAGCGCTCACTCTGTGGGCATGGCCGCATTAGAGGATAATGAGCTGAATCACGGACTTCTGACATGGCTCTCTTTTCATACAGATTACATAAACACAGAATTTTTGTTTTCGATTTGACTTACACGATTTAAAACCTTCTTTAGACACAAGTATAATTTTTTTGTCATTAGTATTCACTAAGTTACAGTTCATTTTCTGAGAACTATCAGATTGGACTTCGTTCAGAGGGAGACGAGAGATCACGCATCATGTTAGTTTTCTTTATTTTACAAAAAGCACAACATTTTGTTTTTACTCTGAGTGTACACAAATAAAAGAAGATATTCCACAGATTAAAATGGTGTATAACTCTTAATTGTATGTACAACATTGACGGAGTATTTTGAGTCTCTTTCACACTGGTTAGAAAAAAACTGCGGTGATCACGCCGGCGTGAGTTAACGCCGACCCGAGGGAGTTAACTAACATGAGCTAACCATGAGCAATACATTTGTTACAGTAGGATTAATCTTTGTTAACTTTACAGCAGTTCTGTAATGATTCATCACAAGAGCTGGGATCCATTTGCGTGCTTTATTAATACAATAGCGTAGTCAGACAGGCTGGGTCAAACAGGGGCAGCAGGGACAGGCAGAATCAAGGTTAGAGTACAGGCAGTGGTCAGGTCAGGCAGATATCACTCACAAAACAGTAGACAAGGCAAGGGTCAAGACAGGCGGCGATGGTTCGTAAACAGGAGACAACAGATTCAGCAACAGGCAATCAGACAGGATATGAACGCTCAGAAATGTACACCATGGTAATACAAGACTTTGCGAAGCATGAGTGGAACTGAGAGTCTTTTATAGTCCGGGTTATGGGACTATAAAATAAATAAAAAAACTAATCAGTCCGAGGCACGAGCTTGTGGGAAATGTAGTGTTGTGTGCATGCGTGTGTGTCAGTACTCAGGCGAGGGCTCCCTCCGATGGCCAGAGGAGGGAATCACGGAGTTCATCTCTGTGACAGAGCCCCCCTCCTGCGAGCGCCTCCTGGTGCGAGGAAGCATCCGACGGCGAGGTCTTCCACATGGTCGAGGGGCTGGTCTCTCTGGGTGACGTTGGTGGAATTCCTCCACTAAGCTGGGGTCTAGGATATCATCCGAGCCAAACCCATTGACTGGGATGGTACTCAGGACCAGGACAACGGTGCCGATCAGCCTGTTCCCTCAGACGACGGACGGCGTGCTGCAGGTGAGTATGTGCTCTGTTCCAGGTTGCTTCACTGCGGTTCATCCAATCGTTAACAGCAGGTACATTGGTGGGCTCACCGGACCAGGGGAACAGTGGTGGTTGGAATCCCAGAATGCATTGGAATGGTGTTAGACTGGTGACTGGTTTGCGAATGGAGTTCTGAGCGTATTCCGCCCATAATAGGTAGCGGGACCAGTCGTTCTGGTGATGGTTACAGTAACTGTGAAGGAAACATGTGAGCTCTTGATTCAGGTGTTCGATTTGCCCGTTAGACTGTGGATGGTTGCCGGAGGTAAGACTGACATTGATATTCAGGGCTTGACAGAAGGCCGACCAGAGACGGGAGGTGAATTGTGGACCACGGTCAGAAACGATGTCTTCAGGTAAGACGTAGATGCGGAAGACCCAATTGCATAAGAGTTCAGCTGTTTGCATGGCTGTGGGTAGCTTTGGTAGAGGGATGAGTCGACAGGCTTTGGAGAAGCAATCAATGACGTTGAGTATGGTGGTGTAATTGTTGGATGCGGGGAGATCAGTGACAAAGTCTATTGCAATGTGTGACCAAGGACGCTGAGGAAGAGGTAATGGCGGTAATAAACCGGCTGGCAACTGATGAGATGGTTTGTGAATGTTACAGGTTGGGCACTGTTTGATGAACTGGGTTGTGTCTCTGCAGAGCGTTGGCCACCAGAAGCAGTTCTGTAGGAGGTTGATGGTGGCAGTGATGCCCGGGTGACCAGAAGCAGGTAGGCAGTGGACCATCTCCATTACACGGTGTCTGAAATCCTCGGAGACGAAGACCTTATCCGCTGGGCACTCCGGTGGGACCTCGAGCTGAGCGTTGGCCTGTTCCAACTCGGTCATAATATCCCACTGTATGGGTGCAACAACAATGGAGGTAGGTAAGACAGTTTCTGTGGTATGTATAGTTTGTTCACCTTCAAATTGTCGTGACAGTGCGTCGGCCTTGACATTCTTGGAGCCTGGACGGTAGGTGACTGTGAAGTTAAAGCGGGAGAAGAATAGGGACCAGCGGGCCTGGCGAGGGTTGAGTCTCTTTGCTGTTCGAAGGTACTCGAGGTTTTTGTGATCTGTGAACACTACGAATGGATGAGTAGCTCCCTCCAACCAATGGCGCCATTCCTCGAAGGCGGCTTTCATGGCAAGTAGCTCCTGGTCCCCGACATCGTAGTTCCTCTCTGCAGCCGAGAGTTTCCTGGATTGGAAAGCACAAGGATATAGTTTAGGTGGATTACCTTGCCTTTGCGAGAGTATTGCCCCAAGACCTGTGCTGGATGCATCGACTTCAACAATGATTGGGAGTGATGGATCAGGGTGATGTAGTATGGGAGCTGATGTGAAGCGTTCTTTTAGGACCTGGAAGGCTTGGATGGTGGGAGGTGACCACTGGAGATGCGTGCTTCCCTTCTTGACCACGCTAGTAAGAGGAGTGGCTATCATGCTGAAGTTGCAGATGAAGCGCCGGTAAAAGTTTGTGAAGCCCAGGAAGCATTGTAACTCCTTGAGGGTGTTGAGGCCAGTTGAGGATTGTGGCTACTTTATTCTCATCCATCGCTACACCCTCTGGGCTGATAATATACCCCAGGAACGACGTGGAAGTTTACTCATAGTGGCCAGTAGCTGTGGAGAAAGCGGTCTTCCACTCATCCCCCTCCTTGATGCGGATGAGATTGTAGGTGCTGCGGAGGTCTAACTTAGAAAAGAATTTGGCGGTGCAAAGTTGTTCGAGTGCTGCTGGTACTAACGGTAGTGGATATCTGAATTTCACAGTTATTTCATTCAAACCTCGATAGTCGATGCAGGGACGAAGTCCACCATCCTTCTTGCTGACAAAGAAGAATCCTGCTGAAGCTGGAGATGTTGAAGGACGAATGAACCCCTTAGCCAGTTCCTCCTCAATGTATTTCTTCATGGATTCAGACTCGGGTTGTGACAGAGGAAATATACGGCCCTTGGGTGGAGTAGTTCCTGGAAACAGATCGATTGCACAGTCATAACAGCGGTGAGGAGGTAATTGAGATGCACGCACCTTGCTGAAAGCTATGGCTAGATCTTGATATTCGCTGAGCAGGTTGAGGTTTGATGGGATCTCAGTGGGTTCAGTAGCCTCAGTAGACTGGATGGACCTGATGGATAAGGGTGGTTGACATGACAGGCATTTCTCTTGACATTGTTCGTTCCAGTGTGTGATCTGACCCTCTCTCCAGCAGATTTGTGGGTTGTGTGTACGCAGCCATGGGAGACCTAGGATGATGGATGAAGTAGAAGTGGGTAAGATATGGAACTGTATTTTCTTAGTGTGAAACAAATTGGTTTGCATGGTGATAGGTTGAGTGATGGAGCTGACGTGACCCGAGCCCAGTGGTCGGCCATCTATTGCTTCCACTGTGAGAGAAGAGGAACACTGGATTAGAGGAACATTATGTTTATCTGCTTACCCCCAGCGCATCCACGATGTAGGTGTCTTTGTTTCTTCAGTAGAACACAAATGATGATTTTTAACTCCAACCGCTGCCGTCTGTCAGTCTTATAATGTGTGTCGATGGGAACTTACTTTATAAGAGTAAATAAAACTTGCTTAGACAAATCCAAATTAAACCCTGCGGCTCGTGACGACACATTGATGTCCTAAGACACGAAACGATCAGTTTGTGCGAGAAATCGAACAGTATTTATATCATTTTTTACCTTTATATCATTTAAAATGATATAAATACTGTTCAGTTTCTCGCACAAACCGATCGTTTCGTGTCTTAAGACATCAATATGTCATCACGAGCCGCAGGGTTTAATTTGGATTTGTCTGTCGTGTTTTATTTACTCTTATAGTCCAAGTTCCCGCTGACTTGCATTATACCACTGACAGACGGCAGCGGTTGGAGTTAAAAATCATCATTTGTGTTCTACTGAAGAAACAAAGACACCTACATCTTGGATGCTCTGGGGGTAAGCAGATAAACATAAAATTTTCATTTTTGGGTGAACTATCCCTTTAAGCAACAGCTGCTGATGGAACGGCAACAGCAGCTGGAAGTAAACGGTTAACTGCTATAGCTAAAGAATGCAGAAATCACTAAGCAACAGTAAAGAGGATGGCATAGGGGATAATTTAATCATTTGACAAAATACAAAAAAAGAAAGTGATTTTAAAAAGCAAGAGAATGGTTGCTTTGGGTATTTACTCATATACAGAGACAATTACAATGCCACATACCATAAAACATAATATTAATTTTCTTAATCTGTCACGTAGTAATGACTACGACAAATCAGCTGTTCTCGTGTAGTAGACAGTTACAGTAGAACGTCGCAAAGTAGTAGGTAAAGTTGCGCATGTGCAATAGAACGCCAGAATGCCGTTGCCGTTCCACCAGAGGCTGTTGTTTAAAAATAATGGTGGACTCGCTGTGAACTCACTCAGGGTGGTTCTATGTTCAAACGGCAGTGTCTGTCAACATTCGTGGGCGGAGCCTGTGACATCACACTGCCAGGGATCTGGAAATGGCTTGTTCTGAGACACTGCTTATGATTTATGGGGATTCAAAAAAAAGAGTTGGTGGATTTTTATCACTATAGGGTGGTTGTGTACACACATTGCTAACAGACATTTATGTCCAAACACCACGCAAAAGTTAATTTTGCATAACAGGTCCCCTTAAAATTAGACTAGAGCACATGAATTGATCTAGAGTGACTTAAAAGTTGCATGAATTATGATTTTACTGTTCAGACTGAGGTTGCATTGCAAAACTTCTGACCTGTGTCAGATTTAGTACCACATATGGAATTTTATCGATTAATTATATTATATCCATTATATCCATTTGGGAATTTTTACTGATTAATGATTTCTGAAGGATCACGTGACACTGAAGACTGGAGTAAAGCTTTGCCATCACAGGAAAAATGATCCTACATTTTAAAATATATTGAATTAGAAAATGGTTCTTTTAAATTGTAATAATACTGTATTTCACAATATTACCGTTTTTACTTTGTTTCTGAACAAATAAATACAGTCTTGAACATAAGAGACTTTTTTCAAAAGCATGAAAAGTGCACATTAGTAGTAGTAGTGTATGATTTGACTAGACAGTTTGCATATAATTATCAATGGATTCAGAAAACATGTTCAAACATGTGAATAGAAATTGTATTTTTGTGTTAAATAAATGCTTTACAAATTTAATTTTCTAAATTTATTCATGCAGCTTATCTCAGACTGCAATCAATGAGCAAACAAAAAGGGAAAAAAGGCAGGATTTATCTTAAATGTCTGGTTGGCTTGCAATATCATGTTTATATTGTGTTTGGATGCTAGACGCTATAAGTTGCTTTCACAGGAAGTAACATTTCAATAAAAACATTGAAGTAAATAGTCATTGCTGGAAATGAAACACTGTCTTGTCTAGTCATATTAGTGTGTATTAGCAGGTTACACATATATTTTTATATATATTTAAGTATTTTTAGAGTGGAGGGAGACTGACTCGTATACATCATTCACAGTGCTTCATGGGTGGAGCTAAAGAGCTCTTTTGTCATGTTTTGCTTGTTGCGACTCTCTAATTGGTGGAAGTATTCTCAATTATTTTAGTAGTGGGGAAGCCGGTTAAATGTCTGACATCTCCTGATGAGAACTTAGTTCCCTTCGATGTTCCCTATTGACTTGTTGTTTAAAGGCAACTCTTTACTTGATGCTTTTGAATCCATGACATTGGCGCTGCTACTCTCCTGTTTGAGGTACATAGTAGGACCCATTCACACTTGTGCATGATTTCATCAACCGCCAAGAGCTCCGCACGTCCTGATATTGCTGAGTTAGATGCGTTCCTGGGTCAACATATTTTGTTGATCCTGGAAAGACATTCTAGTCTGAAAATTTAGTCTTAACTGTATATTCCTACCCCTAAACCTAACCCTACCCATAAGTTATCCCAAAAATCAGAGGGAAATGATAGATGAATAACACTGATGTAGAAGCACCAATTCATGATTTTAAGCCTAAACTTGACATAATCTGTAAACTTGTCCCTCAAATCTGATTTGTTGATTTGAATGTTGTTCCAGGATCAACAAAAATGTTGACCCAAGAACATGTTGAACTCAGCAAAATCAGGTTATGCAAGAGATCCACGTAACTTTGTCCAGAATGTATCTTCATCCATAATGAACATTAAGCAGAAAAAAAATGGAATTTGTTGTGATTGATATCCTGTCCTCTCTCAGGCTCTATGGGTATTGAATGGTGGGATCCAAATAAGACTATTTCAGCCACCCAGACCTAAACCAGTTCCTCGAAATAATAATTATTCATCCACAATATCTGCTCTTGACATGGGAATCAGTGAAGAGGAGTGGGAAAGGCTACAGAAGGCTCTGGACTGGCCCGGTCCAGATCAAGAAATCACTCAGCTGAATCAGAGCACAAGTCCAGTCCACTCAACATTCTCTATTGTGGGACTCAAGGAGAGTTACAAAGTGGGAGAAAAGATCTCCGTTACCATCACAGCCAGAGACCACAACAAGAACCTGAAAAGATATGGAGGAGATTTCTTCCAAGCAAAACTATTCAATTCAAAGCTCAAGGTGTGTTTATTTTATAACGTACTGTATATTATTTTATAATCAATTTTTATACAAAAAAGTACACTGACATTTGTCATATTTATTTTGATTTGCCTGTTAATTGGATTATTTATAATATTATTACTAATACATATTATGTTTAGGTTCATAAGCTTGCTTTACCTGTAGACATTAGTTTTCTGCATTACACTTAACCTTCTCCATTCTTCTTGAAGGCGAGTGTGTACGGGGAGGTTGAGGATCACCGTAATGGGACTTACTCTGTTGCTCTTCTTCTGCCCTGGGAAGGTCAGGCACAAGTTTATGTACGTCTAGAGCACTCCAGTGAGGCTGTGCGGATTCTTAAAAAATACAGGGAGTCCTCCTTCCCACGCAGCCACTATAACGGCCACTTTGAAGGACCAGGACCCAATAATAACAGGATTAGTGAAGTAGTACAGTGTAATCTTAAATGGGGTGCAGATGGAAGTTGGAGGAAAGGCGACTGCTGCTGTGAGTATAAGGATATAAAAACAGGGACAGTGTGGCAGTGTGAGAGACCGAAGAAACTTTCTTGTGACAACCTGGTTCATCACTCAAGAGGAGGTTTGGAAGACCCATTAAATCCTTTTGAGAAGCAACTTCTTACAAAGTAAGTGGGAAAAGATTCAAATTGAATTTCAAAAGAATTGTAGAAATGTTAATTATTTTATTATTATTATATTAAAAAATATTATTTCAAAGGTAAATATTATTATTTCACAGGAAATTAACAAATGTGGCTCTTACTGGAGACAAAAAAATATTAAATGTCCTTCCCAGCCCTGCAGGCATTGGTACGTTTACATATGATTCATGTACGTTTTGACCATTTAATTTCCTGTTTTGGAAAAGATTAATGAGAAAGGATTTTTTTTTTTTTTTTTTAACTATTATTATTTCTAAAAAGTTGAGTATTCAGCTTTTTTGTTTATTGTTTACAAATTGGTTTAAATATTTAATTTGCTCACATGGGCGTCACTGATATGGCCCTTTCCAGCCTAAGTGTTAATCAATATGTAACATCTACAGGTGCAAAATGTATATTTTTGTACTTATGGATACATGCTGAAACATCCAATATGGATTATTGACAGCAATTAAACTTAAACATTTTTACATATTTACAGCTAAAGAAATGTAAAATATTTATTAACATTTTATATCAAAAAGATATTTGCCCTTTTACCATTTCATAGATAAATTGTAGATCTCTTAACCTTACCCCCAAATTCAAACATAACCATTATAGGATATAAAAAGAATATATAAAACCTAATAGAAAAAAGAAATGTGTAGGAAAATGACACTTTTAGTAAAAATCCCGCTAACCCCACTCCTACCTCTAAACCTACCCATAACCATTTCTTATTATAAAGAAAAACTTTTAAGAGAATTTAGTCAGAAGTTATTAGCAATTTTGTAAATTTCATTATAACTTTTGACCAAAAAACTGAAACCTTTTTACTACCTTCGGGGCATGGTGCTGAAGACACATACCAAGCTTCGTAATGATGCGCCAATGATTTCATAAAATATAGCATTTTGTGGCAAAATTTAGAAAAATGGCTGGTATGGAAAATTTTGTTTTATTTTTGATCAAACCATTCAGAAGTTATAAGTAGGGATGTCCCGATCACGTTTTTTTACCCTTGAGTCCGAGTCATTTGATTTTGAGTATCAACCGATACCGAGTCCCGATCCGATACTTCAATAATATTTGAAGCGCAAGACTTGAAAGTGAACTCAGTATTTACGCGCTGACTGAAATAAGCGTGTGCGCGCTTCGGATGAGCGCACACAAATCTTCTCACAGCGCGTGCGAGTTCTCTTTCGCGACTTTCTTGAAGGTTTAAATCAGCAAGGCTTAAATGAGTTTAGTTTAAACACAGATAACAACGTGTGTTCAGGTCTCACCTGCGCTCGCCCGCTATCAACGCCCGGGTGATGACGGCGTAAATGACTGGACATTAGAGCAGACGGCACTCGCAGTGAACAGTTTACAAAGAGTGACTGTTTTGTCCACGCTTTCTGATTATCGTTGTTGTAACGTTTTGCGCGTCCATCGACTGAAACATACATTATTTGAACTCTGTCTGTCTGTTTTCCACGTTGCTATTTTAAACAAACCATATTAACCAATAGATGCGATCGTCATTCGAGATTGACCGCGGTGCAAGTGCGTACCGAACCGTAAGTGGATTTTTTACCGAGAACCGTTGCACCCCTAATACATATATATCCGAGTCCTGATCGGAAGGTAACGTCCGATTCCGATCGAGTCTGAAACCATGTGATCGGGCCCGATTTCCGATCACGTGATCGGATCTGGACATCCCTAGTTATAAGCAAAATTTGCCTTTTTTTCATATCTCCTAACCACTAGGTGGCACTGCACCAAAATTGATTGCTCCAGTCTGCTCCTCTCTGCCTCGCTGCTGAATAGTTTGCGTCTGTAGCTCCATAGAGCTTTGTTTTGAATCTATTTATTATCATTACTTGTATATTTTATCATGACCATATATCTGATATTGCCTATCACATTAATCTGACGTCACTAGTGTTTAATCTTTTAATCCAAATCGCTATCACAGCACATTAGCATTCCGCTATCTTGTTAGCTTGTAATCCGGGCCACATACTGTTTTTTCTCTCACACGCTCCTTTTTTCTATGACTATAGTCCATCAAACAACTGGTAAGTCAGATCACTCTACAAACACATACTCTCCTTTTGTTGTTACTTGCACTGCCTGTCACATGCATAGTATAGCTCTCTCTGTCAGTGGTGAGATTTACACATGTGATAAATGCAGGGAGATAGTTAGGCTGACAGAGAGAATCTCAGAATTTGAGACACTGTTTTGGATGTGACTAGCTTAGTGAACTCTGTACATTGTTCGGTTCTGGCTATAGAGCCTGCACAACAGGGCAATTGGGTGACTGTGAGGCGGCCTAGTCATGGAAAACATTGCTCTTCCATTCCGATAAGAACATCAAACAGGTTCTCCCCACTCAGTGATTCACCCACTGAGAATCCTGTTCAAAGTGCCCTAGCAATTGGCAATTCTATTACAAGGAACATGAAAATAGAGACACCAGCCACCATAGTCACATGTTTGCCGGGATCCAGAGCGCCTGACATCAAAGCAAATTTAAAAGTGCTGGCTAATACTCTAAAATTATTATTCACATCAGCACAAATGATGTTCGACATCGTCAGTCGGAGATCACTAAAATTAACATTAAAGAGGTGTCTGAACTTGTAAGTACAATGTCAGAAACAGTAACTTGCTCTGGTCCCCTTCCTGTTCATCTGAGTGATGAGATAGTTAGCAGATTATCATCACTCAATGGCTGGTTGTCTAAGTGATGTCCACAGAATAATATAGGTTTCATAGACAATTGTAAAAAATTTTGGGGCAGACCTGACCTGTTGAAAAGAAATGGTATTCATCCCTCCTGGGATGGTGCTGCTCTTCTCTCTAGTAATATGGCACAAAGTCTTAGAGCTGAAACATGACAAACTGGGGCCCAGGTGAGGAAGCAGACAGACTGGCTAAACCGACCATCTGCTAGCTGTCTCATGTCACAGAAGTCAGATAAATCCCAACACATAGAAACTCTTACACCTAGATATTATCACATAGAGACTGTGTCTGTTCCCCAAATTAGTAAATACAAAAAACTTCCAAACCCATTTAAGGGTAAAAATTTAATTGATGTTCAACAAATAAAAAACAGAGATAATACTGATAAACAAATGATAAAGCTTGGGTTGCTGAATATTAGATCCCTTTCTTGAAAAGCACTTATTGTAAATGATATTATCACTGACGGTAATCTAGATTTGCTGTGTTTGACAGAAACCTGGCTAAAACCAGACAATTACATTACTTTAAATGAATCTAGCCCTCAAGGTTACGATTATCGACACAATCCTCGTCAGAAAGGCAAAGGGGGAGGTGTTGCTGTAATTTATAGTAATATCTTCAGTATTACTCAAAAGTCTTTCAAATATAATTATTTTGAAGTGATGGTGCTTTATGTACCGTTATATAAGTTGACATTTGTGCTGGCTACTGTATAAAGGCCACCAGGGCACCATACAGACTTTATCAAAGAATTTGCTGATTTTCTATCAGAATTAGTACTAGCTGCAGATAAAGTCCTTGCTGTTGGTGATTTTAATATCCATGTAGATAATGAAAAAGACGCATTGGGATTGGCATTCACAGACATTCTAAACTCTATTGGAGTTAGACAACATGTCAGGACCCACTCATTGTCGTAATCATACTTTAGATCTAATATTGTCACATGGAATCGATATTGATGCCGTTGAAATTCTGCAGCAAAGCGATGACATCTCAGTTCATTATTTAGTCTTGTGTATACTACACAAACCGCAACCCTGCCATAAATATGGTAGAACCACCACTTCTACCACTAAAGATTGCTTTCCTGATCAGTTTCATCACCTTAGCATACCAGACAGCTTAGAAGACCTCGATGTTGCAACAGAAACTATTGACTAATTAATTAATCCAATGCTGTGGTACAACGAGCACACTTGGGCTTTAAGAGAGCTGCCAGAAAAATGGAGCGCATCTGAAAGTATGATCATATTAGCCCAGTTCTGTCAACACTGCATTGGCTCCCTATTAAACATCATATAGATTTTAAATGGTTTTCTAAATGGTTTAGCTCCCCAGTACCTGCGCAGTCTCAGAATTCTGGACAGTTGATAATACCTAGAATATCAAAATCAACTACAGGCAGTAGATCCTTTTCCTATTTAGCACCTAAACTTTGGAGCAGTCTTCCTATCACTGTTCGGGAAGCAGACACACTCTGTCAGTTTATATCTAGACACATCTGTTTAAACTTGCATACACATAAACCATTATCTACTTCTATAATTCAAATCATGTAAATTGTTAGGCTACAAAGATTAGGTCAGCCAAAACCGGAAACACTTCCCATAACACATGATGTACTCGCTACATCATAAGAAGAATGGTGTCTATGCTAATATTAGTCTCTCTCTGTTTATCCCAAGGTTTGCCGCAGCCTGCCAGATCCAGGCCGTATCCAGATGAGATGAAGGACCTGCAGCCCTGACGTTTCAACTAATCTATCCCCTGTGAAGGCCCACTTCCCTTTCTTTTCCCTATGTATAGATAAAACGTTATCAAAATTATTCCAGTTCGCATAGATCCGCGGACACAACTAATTTTTCTGTATTATGCGGACCAGACAAGTAATTTGGCAAATAACATTTTTTTAAAAAGACCAAGCTTCTGCGCACATACACACTCAAACAAGCAAACCTAAACACATTAATTAACGGCAAGAATGCATTAAAGGTATTCAGTTTTCAGTAGGAAAGGTGTCATTAAGCGACCCCTAAAGTAATAATTAACACTTTTTACAATGTAAGCGATTAAATCAAAAACCAACTTTAGCTTGATAATAATTTTCCTATTGTCACTGTGAAGCTGCTTTGAAACATGTTGTCAGGATAGAGAACTCGAGATTCAATTGCAAGTGACAAACTCTTTTATTAAGAAAATGCACAGACAAAGATGAACAACGTGAATGGTCGGAAGTTGTGGTACAGCTGGTCCTTTGGCAGCACAGGGACTACAATGGGCTGATCTCCAAACGCAATCCAGCGCAGAACACCAGACAGATAAGCATCCACTCTGAACAGAGGCTGGAACACCAGACGAGATAAACATCCACTCAGAACAGCGACAGGAACACAGGAGACGAAAGGCAGAACTGAAAGGAACACAGCTTGAGCCAACAGATGATCGCTAATCAGCGCTCGTGGGTTGCCCAGCAACCACACGTGACAGTCAAGACAGCCACACACACACAAAACAGAACAGGAATCCACAGACCTGCAAACCGTGACAGTACCCCTCCCCCTAGGAACGCCTCTTGGCGTTCCCGTGGACCGTTACATGTCGATTGAATTCATCGATAAGAGAGTGATCCAATATGTCTCTCGCAGGCACCCAACTTCTCTCCTCTGGACCGTAACCTTCCCAGTCCACCAAGTATTGAAATCCGCGTCCCCTCCGCCTTGAGTCCAGAATACGTTTAAATGAATAGACAGGTTCCCCATCCGGGGCAGGCGGATTAAAGGGTGAACGAAAAATAGGCTTAATTTTGGACACATGAAATACCGGATGAATTCTCCTGTATGTCGGAGGAAGTTTGAGGCGAACTGCCACTGGACTAAGGATTTTAGTGACAGTAAACGGGCCAATGAATTTAGGAGCAAGCTTGTTACAAACGGTGCGGAGAGGAATGTTCTGGGTAGAAAGCCACACTTTTTTCGGGAGGCTTTGACCGGTAGCGATCGGCCTGAGCCTTAGTGCGCTCCCACACCTGGAGGAGAGCAGTTCTAGCCTTCTTCCAAGTGCGAGAATGCCTCTGGACAAAAGCGTGAGCGCAGGGGACCACGACTTCGGATTCCAAACTCGGAAAAACAGGTGGCTGCTATCCTAAACTACCTTCAAACGGAGTTAGGCCCATAGACGATACAGGTAACAAGGTATGCGCGTACTCAACCCAAGAGAGCTGTTGGCTCCAGGAGGAAGGATTCTGAGAAACCAAACATCGCAATACTCGTTCCAAATCTTGGTTGGCCCTCTCAGTTTGACCGTTGCTCTGAGGATGATAACCAGAGGAAAGACTAACATTCGCCCCCAGTAAACGACAAAACACATTCCAAAATTTGGACACAAATTGTGGACCCCTGTCAGAGACCACGTCCTTCGGGAGGCCATAAATGTGAAAGACATGATCAATGACAGTAACCGCTGTCTCCCTGGCAGAAGGTAATTTGGGCAGGGGAATAAAATGAGCCGCCTTCGAGAACCGGTCCACCACGGTTAAAATCACCGTGTTGCCCTGGGAGGGAGGGAGGGAGGGAGGGAGGGAGGGAGGGAGGGCAGTAACGAAATCTAGCGCAATATGGGACCAGGGTCTCGAAGGAACTGACAACGGCTGTAGGAACCCCGCTGGAGGTCGATTGGAAGTCTTACCAACTGCGCAAACTGAGCAGGCCAAAACAAAACCACGAATATCTCGAGCCATAGAAGGCCACCAGAATCGTTGCTTAACCAAATAAGCGGTATGATTAACCCCTGGATGACAAGCGACCCTGGAACAATGACCCCAACGGATAACATCGGACCGCAAGTTCTCAGGCACAAATAAACGACTCGGTGGACAACCGGACGAAGGTGTTACCCCTTGTAAGGCACTGCGGACCTTCGATTCGATCTCCCAGACGACCCCAGAGATGACCATTCTCTCCGGTACGATGGAATCGGGAGACGACGGATGCTCGGAACGATCAAAAATACGAGACAAGGCATCGGGCTTGGTGTTTTTGGAGCCCGGGCGGTACGAGATGGAAAAATCAAAATGGCCAAAAAAAAAAGAGCCCACCGAGCCTGCCTAGAGTTCAAGCGTTTAGCAGATCTAATGTACTCTAGGTTCTTGTGATCAGTCCAGACGATAAAAGGTACCCCCGACCCCTCTAACCAATGATGCCACTGTTCCAAGGCCAACTTAACTGCCAACAGCTCTCTGTTACCAGTATCGTAGTTGCGTTCGGTGGGAGTCAAACGATGGGAAAAATAAGCGCAGGGTTGCATCTTACCGTCCGCAGAAGAACGCTGGGAGAGAACCGCTCCAGCCCCAACCTCTGATGCGTCGACCTCCACCACAAACTGATGAGAGGAATCAGGGGTCACCAGAATGGGAGCCGAAACAAAGCAGCTTCTTAGGTTGGAGAATGCAGCTTCGGCTGCACTAGACCACCTGAACGTCAGCTTGGTGGAGGTCAAGGCAGTCAAAGAAGCGGCCAGCTGGCTGTAATTGCGAATAAAACGCGGTAAAAATTGGCAAAGCCCAGAAACCTCTGTAGGGCCTTACGGGAGTCTGGGGTTGGCCAGTCCACCACAGCCTAAATCTTGTCGGGATCCATACGCACTCCCTCGGACGATACGATGAATCCCAAGAACGGTATTGACTGTGCATGAAACACGCATTTCTCCGCCTTGACAAAAAGCCCATTCTCTAGCAGCCTCTGAAGCACTCGTCTGACATGCTGAATATGTTCCTGGAGAGACAAAGAAAAAAATCAATATGTCATCCAGGTAAACATATATGAACTGATCAACCATGTCTCTCAGCACGTCATTGATGAGTGCTTGGAAGACCGCGGGAGCAATGGAAAGCCCAAAAGGCATGACCAAGTATTCAAAGTGCCCCCTGGGGGTATTAAAAGCGGTCTTCCATTCATCCCCCTCCCTGATACGAACCAAATGAACCGTTGCGGCGATCCAACTTCGTAAAAAAGGAAGCTCCCTGCAACCGCTCGAAAGCTGAAGACATCAGCGGTAAAGGATACGTATTCTTTGCCGTGATGTTATTCAGCCCCCGATAGTCAATGCAAGGTCGCAGGGAACCATCCTTCTTAACCACGAAGAAAAACCCGCGCCCGCAGGAGACGAGGAAGGGCGGATGATCTTGGCTGCTAAGGAATCAGAAATATATTTCTCCATGGCCTCCCTTTCCGGAACGGAAAGCGAGTATAACCTGCCCTTAGGCGGAGACGTACCTGGCAATAAGTCTATGGCACAGTCATAGGGATGATGCGGAGGAAGAGAGGCAGCTCAAGACTTACTGAACACTTCCTTCAGGTTCAGGTACTCCTTGGGCACGTTAGACAGGTCCATGGACTCCTCCTGCAACACAGAACACAACACAGAAGAACAGGCAGACACCAAACAAGACGCATGACAAAAACTGCTCCACGCACGAACAGTGTTCTGTTGCAAGTCTATGTGAGGGTTGTGACGTGACAGCCAGGGATGACCCAACACCACAGGAGCCAGAGGGGAACTGATTAAAAATAATCTAATCTCCTCCGTGTGGTTATCCGAAGTGATGAGCTTAATGGACACGGTGCTCTGGGTGACTGACAGCATAACCTGTCCACTGAGCGGGACCATCGGAATACATAGCTGAGCCGCCAGCGAAGCGTCAATGAAACTGCCCTCCGCTCCTGAGTCCACCAAGGCCTGGCAGTAATGGAAGGTGTTGGCCCATTGTAGTCTGACCGGGAGGAGAGTCGCTGAAGAGGATTTCTCCAATGAAACTCCACCCGTCAATAGCCTCAAGTCTACTGATGGGCTCTGGCTTTTACCGGACAATTTGTAACGAAATGTCCACTTGCTCCACAGTAGAGACACAACCCATTTGTCCGTCGACGCTCTCTCTCCTCCCTGGTCAGCCGGGTTCTGCCAACCTGCATGGGTTCATGATCTAAAACGGGGCTGACCGTGTCACCGGCAAACTCCTGCTCCGGGAAGGAACATGAACGTCTCAGTCCGATCAGTCCATCCAGAGTTGTGGGTAAATCCAACCCGATGATCTCCCATTGGACACGGTCAGCCAACCCATGCAGGAAGTTGTCCCACTGTGCCTCCTCGTTCCATCTTGTCTCTGCCACTAGGGAGACAATCAATGGAAAATCAATGGAATAGTCAGTAACTGAACGATCACCCTGTTGCAACTCCGTCAGTTTACGAGCCGCTTCACGTCCCGAAACGGATCGATCAAACACTCTCTTTAACTCTTCCATGAAAGACTGGAACGAGGCGCAGCATGGTGATTGGCTTTCCCACACCGCTGTTCCCCAGAAAGCAGCGCGTCCCGACAGCAGCGTGATCATTAATGCCACCCTGGACTGCTCCGTAGGAAACGACATGGGTTGAAGAGTGAAAAACAATGAGCACTTCATCACAAAAGCTCGACATAAATGTGGCTCACCAGCATATTGAGCAGGAGGTGGAAGACGGGGCTCGGCGCGATGATCCGGCTGTGCTGCGGAAGGGAAAACAGACGGAGGGGTGGGCCAGTGGGCGCTCCACTGATGTCAGATCTAAGGCGCTGGAGCTGGGCAGTAACCTCCGACACCTGTGCCACCAAAGCTTGTACCGCACGACCTGTAGCCAAGATCTGTTCATTTTGTTGATCCAAACGAACATTGTTATTAGCAATGAAGTCTCTCCACTCACCACTTGCTGAATCCATCATGGTCGGATTGTTATGTCAGGATAGATAACTTGAGATTCAATTGCAAGTGACAAACTCCTTTATTAAGGAAATGCACAGACAAAGATGAACAACGTGAATGGTCGGAAGTTGTGGTACAGCTGGTCCTTTGGCAGCACAGGGACTACAATGGACTGATCTCCAAACGCAATCCAGCGCAGAACACCAGACAGATAAACATCCACTCTGAACAGAGGCTGGAACACCAGACGAGATAAACATCCACTCAGAACAGCGACAGGAACCCAGGAGACGAAAGGCAGAACTGAAAGGAACACAGCATGAGCCAACAGAACAATCCGACAATGAACGAACAAACACAGAGACATTAAATAGCAGTGCTGACAAGCAACAGCTGCAGCTGATCGCTAATCAGCGCTCGTGGGTTGCCCAGCAACCACACGTGACAGTCAAGACAGCCACACACACACAAAACAACAGAACAGGAATCCACAGACCTGCGAACCGTGACACATGTATTGTGAGAAGCACGATATATATGAAGATGACTTGACTTGACAAGTAGCTTTAGGTCATGGCTGTAATAACACAGAATATGCTATAGCGTTGCAGTAATATAGCCTCTAAATACATTTTTTAAATACAGAGATAGTATATTAAAAGCACATTTAAGTTCAAATTGCATTGTTTAAAAATAGTACAGCTGAGTACAATTAGATGTTCTTAAGATTATCTTAAGAAGTACTAAAGAAGAATTTTTAGTATATTCAGTACAAAATTAGTGCACAAAAATATTATGGAAATATTATGGAAACGTACTTTTTTTCACCTGGGTACAAGGGATAGGTAGATTCTGGCTAGAATACTTGTTAAATTGTATATACTATCCAATGAGACAATCATTGCTTAGACCCAGGCTTTCCTGCACACCTCTTGTCAAAGCATATGAATAGTTGTCAAGTCAAGTCATCTTCATTTATATAGTGCTTTTCACAATACAGATTGTTTCAAAGCAGCTTCACAGTGATAATATGAAAACTAATTGATGGAGATTGTTTTGGCTTTACAGCAGCTCTAAGAAAATATTATTATCGAGCTATAGGTTTTTGACCGAATCACTTCCATTGTAAAAATTGTTAATTATTAACTTATTCAGGGGCCGCTTAAATGACACCTTTCGTACTGAAAACCAAAGACCTTTAATGCATTCTTGCTGTTCATTTATGCGTTTATTTTAGGTTTGCGCATTTGAATGTGTATGTGCGCAGATGCTTGGTCTTTTTTTATAAAGTGATATTGCCAAATTACTTGTCTGTTCCACATAATACAGAAAAATTAGTCATGTATGCGGTTCTATGCAAACTGGAATAATTTTGATAACGTTTCATCTATACATAGAGAAAAGAAATGGAAGGAGGCCTTTGCAGGGGACAGTTTAGCTGACACTTCAGGGCTGGATTTTCTTCGTGTCTAGGTGCAGGTCCTTCATCTCATCTGAATGTGGCATGCTATGGCAAACCTCGGGATAAACAGAGAGAGACTAATATTAGCATAGACGCCATTCTTCTTATGATGTAGCAAGTACATCAGGTGTTATGTGAAGTGTTCCCAGTTATGTAACCTAACAATTTATGTGATTTGATTTATAGAGGTTCATAATGTGTATGCCAGGTTAAAGAGATGTGTTTTTAGTCTAGATTTAAGCTGACAGAGTGTGTGAGAATAAACTTAGATTGCTCTTCTCCCAGTTCCCTTTGAGAATGAGAAATTGGACATGTTGGAGCACTGTTTTCATGTCCTTCATGGCTTGGGACATGGCTTGGAAGATGGCGAAGAGCTGAAACAACCCTGGTGAAGATCCTTGGAGACAAAATAGAAGGACCTTGAACTGATTAATTCGATCTTGAAAGGCAAAGCGAAGAAACAGACAATGATCCTGACAGATGGGTATGTGGAAATATGCATTACAACAATACGCCAATATATAGAAATGTGGAGAAATCCACCGCATTCCTCAGGGTTGTAAAGCACTTGCACAAAAACATGACGGATTAGAATTGCAATCTCTCTTGTAATTAAGCTTAAATGCAATCTACTGATCTGGTCTCAGATGAGGCAAGAAAGGCAAAGAGGATGTGATTGGTTCATCCAGATGTTATGTAATAGCCAGCCCCTAAGGTCAGTCACCTGATATTGTTGATATTAGGTCTCGTTGATATTAGCATCATTCAGGATAAGACCGTGGTGACGGTCTAAGAGAGGTTGAAATACATTCCGCATTTTACATGAAAATACACATGAATACTCATGAGATCACAATGCTCTTTCATCTTGTTGGGCAAACTGCCCTGTCTTTACGGCTTTTATCATGTCATGCAGAGCTTGTACAGCACTGCCAATGTGTTTAGACTTTAATAATATATTGTCCCGCAGATGTAGGCAGTGTTTCAATGAATTAAATATGCAAATAAACCAATATGTACACAATAAACAAATAAAAATAAGCAAGCCAAATTTTTGTTTTCCTTTTCCTTAAATATAAAAACAAGCCATCTTCTTTTTCTTATTTTTTTATTTTTTCAAATAGGAAATGGTCAAAACATACACTGATCACATATCAGAAGAGAGATAGCATCTGAAATCAAATGAATGGAATAGAATTTGCATAATTTTGAAAATCTTTAAGTAAATGTGTCTTTGCTTTAGGCACAATGGAGAGATGCAGATCTGGCATGACGACACCAGTTCCTGCAGGGTTCTATCTGAAAGATGTCTGGAAGTCTTTTGTGTGCAACACCCAACAGTTCAATTCTTCACAAATGGGAAATTGTCTTAAAAACAAGATTGTCTACTTGATGGGAGACTCCACCACAAGGCAGTGGTTTGAGTGTTTAGAAGGAAAAGTGCCAGGCAAGTTATATAATTTAATTTAAGACTTGATAGCATGAATATATAACATAAGGAAATGACATACAGAGGCACCACAAAGTATTTTGGACAGCCAATCCAAAGATGTATTCATATCTTGGCATTAGATGAAACCATCAAACTAACAGACACACCTTTCAAGCAAAACGTATAAAAGACATTCTTCAGGTTTTAAACTTGCAAAATGTCATTACCAAAAGAGTGAGTTAGTTCTGAGAAAAGTTCATGACAGATTTGCTTGCAGATGCTACTTAGTTTGATTTGTTGTATCTAATGCAATGAGACATGCACATAATTCAGTTATATAGTTCACCAAAAATTAAAATTCTGTCTTCAGTTACCCTCATGTTGTTCTCAACTTGGATGACTTTCTTTCTTTGGAACAAAAAGGAAGATGTTTTAAAAAATTAAGCTGATAATATTCAGTCCAAAATATACACTAAAAGTCAGTGGGGTCCAGTGTTGTTTTGGACCTCACTAACACTTATTATAATGACAATTTAAACATTTGTCAAAATATCTTTTTGTTTTCCACAGAAGAAATAAAGTCATAAAGGTTTGAAACAATTTCAGAGTGAACTATCCTTTAAATGAGATGAAAGCCTTACAGATTTGGGAAGAAATGAGGGTGAGTAAATGATGACAGAATTTCCTTTTTCAGGTCAGGTCAGGTCAAATTTATTTATATAGCGCTTTTACAATTGGTAATTGTTTCAAAGCAGCTTTACATATTAGAAGCACAGAAAAAAAGGGAAGTGGTTAAAAATAAGCTGTACAAACAAGCGTGGTAATATGTAACATATACAAGATGGTGCTACATTAAGCCAATGTCGGCTGACTCCCAGGGGTGGAAAAAACCCCCTAGGAGAAAACCCAGCGTGGGAAAAAAGTCCTAGGAGGGAAAAAAAACCCCTTGGAAGATATATATAATATATGTAAATGGATATGGAGATCAAAATCTGAATTATACATTTTTATTATAGAGATTAAAAATAGATTATATATATATATATTTGTAAGCGGATACGGGGATTTAAAAATCTATGCAGCCAGAACTGGATCTGTAGGCCCAATGTCTCCTGGGCTGCGTTGTAGTCAGGTCCAGACACAGGTTCTCCATCTGATCTGGATACGGCCTGGATCCAGCACCCGGAAAACCTCGGGATAAGCAGAGAGACAGATATTAGCGTAGATGCCATTCTTATTCTGATGTACAGGTATATCTAGTGTTATAGGAAATGTTCTCGGTTCCGGCCGACCTAATTATTGCAGCGTAACAATCCTTTAACGGATTTGAAAAATGTTAATGTATTGATAATGTGTTATGTGTATGCAAGAGCAAAGAGATGTGTTTTTAGTCTAGATTTAAACTGACAGAGTGTGTCTGCTTCCCGAACAATGCTAGGAAGATTGTTCCAGAGTTTAGGTGCTAAATAGGAAAAGGATCTGCCGCCTTCAGTTGATTTTGATATTCTGGGTATTATCAACTGGCCTGAATTCTGAGATCGCAATAAACGTGAAGGACTATAATGCATTAAGAGCTCACTTAGGTACTGGGGAGCTAAACCATTTAGTGCTTTATAAGTAAGTAGCAAGATTTTAAAATCTATACGATGTTTAATAGGGAGCCAATGTAATGTTGACAGAACTGGGCTAATATGGTCATACTTTCTGGTTCTAGTAAGAACTCTAGCTGCCGCATTTTGGACCAACTGTAGTCTGTTTAAAAGCCGAGCAGAACAACCACCCAGTAGAGCGTTACAATAATCTAGTCTTGAGGTCATGAATGCATGAACCAACTGTTCCGCATTTGTCATTGAGAGCATATGTCGTAATTTAGATATATTTTTTAGATGGAAGAAGGCGGTTTTACAGATACTAGAAACATGACTTTCAAATGAAAGATTGGTATCGAAGAGCACACCCAAGTTCCTAACTGAGGACGAAGGTTTAATGGAGCACCCGTCAAGTGTTAGAGAGTATTCAAGGTTTTTTCGTGAGGAAGTTTTTGGTCCAAAGATTAGGATATCAGTTTTTTCTGAATTTAATAATAAGAAATTTCTTGTCATCCAGTTTTTAATGTCAGCTATGCATTCTGTTAGTTTTGTGAATTTGTAGGTTTCGTCAGGGCGCGAGGAAATATAGAGCTGAGTATCGTCAGCGTAGCAGTGAAAACTAACACCATGCTTCCTAATTATCTCTCCTAAGGGCAGCATGTACAGAGTGAAAAGCAACGGTCCTAGTACTGAGCCTTGTGGTACTCCATACTGAACCTGTGATCGATACGACATCTCTTCATTAATTATTACAGACTGATAACGGTCAGATAAGTACGATTTGAACCATGCCAAAGCAATTCCACTAATGCCAATATAGTTTTCAAGTCTTTTTAAAAGAATGTTGTGATCGATAGTGTCAAAAGCAGCACTGAGATCTAATAACACTAATAGAGAAATACAGCCACGATCGGATGATAAGAGTAGATCGTTTGTAACTCTAACGAGAGCAGTCTCAGTACTATGGTACGGTCTAAATCCTGACTGGAAATCCTCACAGATTCCATTTCTTTCTAAAAAGGAACACAGTTGTGATGAAACTGCCTTTTCTAGTATCTTTGACAGAAAAGGTAGATTCGAGATTGGCCTGTAATTTACTAAATCTCTCGGATCTAGTTGAGGTTTTTTAATAAGAGGTTTAATAATAGCCTGCTTAAAGGTTTTTGGCACGTATCCTAGTGTTAACGATGAATTAATTATTCATCGTTAACTTTCTTTTTGGGTGAACTAACCCTGTAAGTGCCCTATACTTTATGGAGCTGCTGTGTACAATAAAAAGCAACTTTCTAAAGCTATCTGATAAATGAATAAAGTAATAATTCTAATGTTAGTTTCACTTATCTTATTTAGGCTTACAAAGAATGGACCTCCACACTCCTCGTACCGGTGGACCCCTGATGGCTGTAGAGTTGAAAAATAATATCATTGTTCACTGGAGGCCACATGGTGTTCCTTTACGGTTTACTAAAATGCTCATTACTGACCTGCATTATATCAGCAATGATATTGATGAAATAGCTGGAGGTCCTCATGCAGTCGTTGTCTTTACAATCTTTGCCCACATGGTGTTTCACCCAATAACATTTTATGTGCATGAAGTGGCCAAAATACGTCAGTCTGTTGTTGCACTGCTGAGTCGTGCACCAGAGACTACCATCATCATCAAGTCTGGAAACACTGCAGGACTAAAGGTAAAATTGCTTATTTTAGTTTTCTTGTGATAAAATTTTGTCAAACAAGAAATATTATGTAAAATTCCTTCTTTTAAAGACCCAAAAATGAAAATTTGTCATCATTCACTCGTCCTCATGTCATTCCAAACCTGTATGACTTTCATCTGTGAAACAGAATAAGAGGTTTAGCAGAATGTCTGAGCTCTCTTCTTTACAGTGAAAGTGGATGGGAACTAAAGGCTGTCAAGCTACAAAAAGGATCATAAAAGCATAATCAAAGTAGTCGAGATGGATGAGGAGGATGAATCACTTTTGGGAAAATTATTCCTTTATTTGTACTAACTAAAAGGAATATATTTATTGTTAATTTTACTATGGAAGTCATTGGGTCCCATCAACTGTTTAGTTAATGACATTCTTTAAAATATTCTTCTTTTGTGTTCAGCAGAAAAAAGAAATTATACAGGTTAGGAACAAATTGAGGATGAGTAAATGATGACAGAACTTCATTTTGGGGCAAACTATCCCTTTAAGCAAGATTCTTAATTGTCTAATATCCACAGATCAGGCATGACAGGTGAAGTGAATAACACTGATTATCTCTTCATCACAGCATCTGTTAGAGGGTGGATATATTAGGCAGCAAGTGAACATTTTGTCCTCAAAGTTGGTGTGTTAGAAACAGGAAAAATGGGCATGCGTATGGATGTGAGTGAGTTTGACAAGGACCAAATTGTGATGGCTAGATGACTGGGTCAGAGCATCTCCAAAACTGCAGCTCTTGTGGGGTGTTCCCGGTCTGCAGTGGTCAGTATCTATCAAAATTGCTCCAAGGAAGTAACAGTGGTGAACCGGTGACAGGGTCATGGGCGGCTGAAGCTCAATGATGCATGTGGGGAGTGAAGGCTGGCCCGTGTGGTCCGGTCCAACAGATGAGCTACTGTAGCTCAAATTGCTCTAGAAGTTAATGCTGGTTCTGATAGAAAGGTGTCAGAATACACAGTGCATCAGTTTGTTGCGTATGGAGCTGCATAGCTGCAGACCAGTCAGGGTGCCCATGCTGACCCCTGTCCACCTCTGAAAGAGCCAACAGTGGACACGTGAGCATCAGAACTGGACCACAGAGCAATGGAAGAAGGTGGCCTGGTCTGATGAATCATGTTTTCTTCTACATCACGTGGATGGCCGGGTGCGTGTGCGTCTCTTACCTGGGGAACACATGGCACCAGGATGCACTATGGGAAGAAGGCAAGCCGACGGAGGCAGTGTGATGCTTTGGGCAATGTTCTGCTGGGAAACCTTGGGTCCTGCCATCCATGTGGATTTACTTTTACACATACCACCTACCTAAGCATTGCTGCAGTCCATGTACACCCTTTCATGGAAACGGTATTCCCTGGTGGCTGTGGCCTGTTTCAGCAGGATAATGCTCCTGCCACAAAGCAGAAATGGTACAGGAATGGTTTGAGGAGCACAACAACGAGTTTGAGGTGTTGACTTGGCCTCCAAATTCCCCAGATCTCAATCCAATCGAGCATCTGTGGGATGTGCTGAACAAACAAGTCTGATCCATGGAGGCTCCACCTCACAACTTACAGGATTTAAAGGATCTGCTGCTAACATCTTGGTGCAGATACCAAAGCAAACCTTCAGGGGTCTAGAGGAGTCCATGCCTCGACGGGTCAGGGCTGTTCTGGTAGCAAAAGTGGGACCAACACAATATTAGAAAGGTGGTCATAATGTTATGCCTGATCGGTGTATATCATGTGACAGACAAAAGTACAAAAGAGTACAGGGCTCTATGTCCAGTAGACACATAGTAGCAATAAATACAAACAATACAGTTTATGTAGTTTTTCCAAAAAAAAAAAAAAAATGTCTTTATACATTTTTATATTTTATTCTTTAATTATATTATTCTGTGTCCTGTTGTTTTATTTTTATGTGTGCACTGGAAGCTTCATTTACCTATAAATTTTGTTGTGCATGCAGGCTCTTTTTGATGATTGTGAATCTGATCTGTGATTTTACAGAATATTTTTCAAAGTGATTGGTATGTAATGCAGCTGAACACGGTGATGCAGGAGATGTTCAGAGATATTGATGGAGTAATCTACTTCGATGTTTGGCAGATGACTTCCTGTCACTATCTACGTGAAAATATTCACCCAGGCGCTGTTATCATTGCTAATGAGATCCAGATGTTACTCTCATATGTCTGTCCTGTCTAACAAAACCCCAAAGAATATTTACCTTGCTTTATTGTCATCGTCTACAATGTACAAACAAACTTTAACAAAATGTTAATAAATATCCTTATGAATTTTTAATTAATTGGGTTATAATTTTATTTTAAGGTGTCCGCATTACAGTCTAATTATAAATTTTAGTACTAAGTAATAATTAACTACATGTACTTAGTACAGGGTTAAGGTTTGGTTTAGGGTTAGTTGCATGTAATTAAGCACAGTTTATAGTAATTACTATATTAACTACATGTAACGTAACAAGGACACTAAAATTAAGTGTTAACATGAATTGTATTATAAAACAAAACATAAATTATGTGAATAAAATAATTTGTAAATAAATTGACCATGTTACAACTGTTTTGTCTTTCTCCATTAATTTATGGAGTCTGTACAGTAATACCTTTTAAACTAAAATTATGATTTTTTTTTTTAAACATACCACAAATACAGTTTTCAGTTTTGAAGTGCAAATATGATCATTTGTATGTAGTAGAACAGTTAAAAATATGGTTTAACCAGAACATACCTACATGACTATACTATAAGTTGTCCATATCCCGTAAGATTTACATTTTATTTGGATAGACATAACTGATATGAATTAACATAAAATGTAATAAAAAAATGATAAAGAATTTAATGGTTATAGGGAACATAAAAAGGTCTTCTAGGAGATGAAGTGAGTGGCTAGCAAAGACCAGGATAAACTTTAAAGTTAAAGCCATAACCAGGGGATACAACAAAACGAATTACATCTTTAGTACTCAGCTGGAATACTGGTTGTATTTACCAGCTTCTTGTGTCACCAGAGCTGAATGAACCTAAGCTTTCTCTGTGTTTTCTGGGACTCAGCTTAGTGTCCCCTTTAGTATCTGGCCATAAGTATCACAGATGAATTGACTCACTTTTTGGTAACATCATTCTTTTCACATTTCAGAGAACTCAAAGAAAAAGAGGCAAATTTTAAAACGGTGCCTAGGTGAATTTATACACCTGTGGCCATTAAAGTGATTGGAACACCTGAATTCAATGATTTGGAGGAGTGTCCCAATACTTTTGGCAATATAGTGTAGGTCCAGATCGCACAGCCCAACAACAAAAGAAACGGCAAACATGTTACAGAACTTAGTTACAAGAGAATAAAGAATTTGCATAATTATGGCAGAATCCCTTCAGGTATAGAGATAGAGATTGAGCATGTTACGACCAGTTCTTGCAGGTTCTGATCGAGCTATTCTTTTGTGTGCAACAACTCAACAGTTCAGTTCTGCACAAATGGGAAACTGTCTTAAAAACAAGACTGGACTGTCTACTTGATGGGAGACTGTAATGCATTTCTTGGCATTACACCAAAACGACATTACTTCGAAATCAATTGTCAAAGAAAATAGTCTTTTGTTTAAATAGAATGTCCTTATTATTGCAGATAAATTATTGGGGAGGTGAAAATTTGTGTTCGTAAATTAAACTCTATGCTAGAAAAGCTTGACGATGAAATGCAGAGGTATTTTGTTAATATCAAAATTGCAAACAAGGAATAAATTTATGCCACCCAGACTAGATAAAATATGAAGGGGAATAATATTCCAAACAGAGGCTGGAAATCCATTTTGTTTACTTCTTACGTTCTCATACACGTCATTACATCACGTCTTTTTCCAAATGTTACGTCAGAACAAATTGGCTCTCACATACCTTTTGACTGATTGCAGATCAGAATCTGAACAGTTAGATGTCACTAGATTATTATGGAGAAAAAGTCAGGGCCACTATCTTTCTCAGTCATAAGTAATAAATTAATTAATAGAGACTTTTGCGTTTCCAAACAATCTAACTTTTCCAAACAATTTTTCAAATGTATGAAACAAAATCCCATATAAGGAGGGTAATCTATGTTGCTATAAAAATCTACACATGATGTATAAAATTAATCCAAGACAAATCATGTCAGAACTTTTTCCAGACTTGATTTTTTTATTTTTTTTTGTATCAGGAATTGATTGGAGCATTGGACTGTTGTGGTTATTTTCTATTTTCCTTCTTACATCGTCTAATACAAGAAATACAAGATTCTGCGGCTGCTTCTACTAGAACAAACTTGTTTGACCTTGGTTGTGTCACGGAATCACAAGGCTCCACCCTCACTTATGCTGCATACAAAAACCTAGGCTGACTTGTTGCCTTGCTGCCCTGTCAGGCAATGACTCCACAGGCAGCGTTTGCTCACTAAGGTACCTCACGAAATGATTTCGAACAGACTCCTGAGGCAGTGTAACGATTTAATGATAACAAAAGAGAGTGGGGAAAAGTTAATCAAAATGTACACTTTACACACAAACTGACCACCAACCTCAAATTTAAGATGCCATCTTTATTTTTTGAGCTCAAAAGTTAGGGAATGGAACACGTAAGATTGTGGGATATCAAAGGCAGTGAAGGATACATCTATAATGCCTTCAAAAATCAATCAGATGAAGGTGTCTCAGGAGCATGATCATTGGATTTGGACATGCCATGTTGCCTTCCTACCCTCTTATCCTGCCTGTGGAGGCAGCATTTTTCAGTTTTCGGATGCAGCCTGAAACCTAGGTAGCTGACTTGCTGCCTCGCTGCCTTATCAAGCAATGACTTGTAATGCAGCTTTTGTGCATGAATACACCAAGCCGACGCCCACAAACTAGTGGTGATGAAAGCAGACTGTGGGTTGGCTCACGTCGGCAGTGTCTGTGTCCAAAGTTGCCCTGACACACCAAACCGATGCTCAACAGCCGATGGCCAAGTAGAACGTCCATTCTGCGCCTGCGTAAGATGAAATGCCTTTCAGTACCAGCAGGTGGCAGTAGCTGAACAGCCAATCAGAATGATCAGATGGCCCCGACGGACCGACGAGCTACGATGTTGATTCAACATGTCGAATCGGCCGGAAAAAAAAGCTTGAAACGGATTTCGGACAGACTTCTGAGGCAGCATAAGTGTTTAATGATCTACAGCAATATAGCGTGAGCTTTGGTGAGAACTAAACAATATTTCATTACTACTGTAGTAATTTCTTGCTAGAAATGACATCAAAAATGTTAATCAAAAATGTACATTTACTCACAAACTGGCCAGCAAACGCAACTTTCAGACACCATCTTTATTTTTCTAGCTCAACTGTCACAGAATGGAAAGCTTATGGGATACCAAAGGCAGCTAAGGATACATCTATGCTGCCTTAAAAAATCAATCAGATGAAGGTATCGCAGGAAGCAGGAAGTGAAGCTAACATTGAATTCGGACATGCCTTGATGCCTTCCTACCTTGAAATGTGTCCGAAGAAGGCAGCATTTTCCAGTTTTTGGACGCAGCCTCAGTCACGCTGGTCACCATCTCCAGAACACTAATCATCACCAGCTGTCTCCAATCACCTCATCTCCCCAGCACCAGATAAAATGACACTCCACACACATATGCTCTTCCCTGGCTCCCTCTTGCTGCATATATTATATATACATACATACATACATACATACGTGTGTGTGTGTGTGTGTGTGTGTGTGTGTGTGTGTGTGTGTGTGTGTGTGTGTGTGTGTGTGTGTGTGTGTGTGTGTGTGTGTGTGTGTGTGTGTGTGTGTGTGTGTGTGTGTGTGTGTGTGTGTGTGTGTGTGTGTGTGTGTGTGTGTGTGTGTGTGTGTGTGTGTGTGTGTGTGTGTGTGTGTGTGTGTGTGTGTGTGTGTGTGTGTGTGTGTGTGTGTGTGTGTGTGTGTGTGTGTGTGTGTGTGTGTGTGTGTGTGTGTGTGTGTGTGTGTGTGTGTGTGTGTGTGTGTGTGTGTGTGAGTGAGTGATTAAGTGTCCTTAATATTTATTTTGTTTTGTTTTTTATTATTTGTTTCCATTTTAATGGTTGTGTATATTTCAAATGAGAAGACGCCCATCTGCCAACGTCCTGTAGTGAGAACTTGTCTTTAGTGGCTTTATAAAAAGCATGTCCAAGTGTGGCATTTTGATTCTTCTCCTGTGTGCATGTTGTGTGGGCAGAAAAGGTCTTTCGGCTTATATTTCCTGTCGCTTTTCCCTGGTGAGTCGCCTACTTTATTGCTCTTTTTCCAGTCGCAGATCACAGTCTAAATATGTGTTTGTTATTAAGGATATGCGTGAGTGAAGTGACGAGTGCAGGTAGCATAAAGTTACAATAGTCTAACAATCTCGCTTGTGAGGTAAGAAACTTTATTGTGGGTCATTTTCTTGGGAAGGGGGAAATCATTTGAAGTGCTTTCACTATTTGTTTTTTGTTTGTTTGTTTTTCAGGTGCGGCTTAAGAGCGCAAGCTGCTGTTTTATAGATCTGTTTTATAGGTCTGTTTCATATACCCATTTCATATTGCTGTTTCACCGTCTTGTGGTACGACTGTGTGGATGTTGCGGTTTTGAACCATTGATTTACAGAGTGTTTTTAAGATTATTCTGCCCAATTGATCTGTATGATATATTTGTATATTTTTGTATTTTGTGCAAGTATATTAAACCAACATGCTTTGTATTCTTGTTCAGTGAAGCAGCTTGGACGATTTTTAAATATTAATTGTGAATTACCTATTGTGTTTTGGCTGTCTTTGTATTTTTATTTTTATTTTGTTTTTAACAAAATTTAGTTTTATTTTGTCTCTTGTTTTTGGCTTATCACTTGCTTTAATTATTGTTATGCACCGATTTGCTGTGTGGTTTGTCCCTTCTGTTAAAGTGGATCTAATCTAGTCTCTTATTATTGTGGGTAAATAACTGGTAAACTGTAAATGTTTTTTAGAACATTTTAGAGTAAATGATTTTTGCTAAATAAATTTGTACTATTTTGGAAAGTCACGTCTCTGTCATTAATCCTATCCGAACCAGCAGGGTCCTTCATATTATTGTAATTTCTTTTGGTTTAATTCTTTTTGGGGGTTTTTTATCTTATTTTCCTGGGTGAAGAAATAACCCAGGTGGTGTAGTCGGGTTTTTCTTTTACACTTTTAGCCAAAGGTTACAATTTTGGCTAGGGATGTCCCGATCAGGTTTTTTTGCCCTTGAGTCCGAGTCATTTGATTTTGAGTATCTGCCGATACCGAGTCCCGATCCGATACTTCTATAATACATCAAAAAAAGAATAAAGAAGAGCGAAAAAAAACAGATCCAGGACGTTCCTTATTTTTTATTTAATTACAAACAGAGCACTTGTGTGAGGTAGCTTGAACAATCAAGTAATAAATAACATAAATTGTTCACTTCACTTCACTTTAGTGCAACAGTAAATATAAAAAAGGCTAATATAAAAACAAATATATTTGGTTTGATTTGGGTATGCTGCAGTCTGTGTAATAACTAAAATAATGTTTATATATCATATTTTCTGTCTAGTTTACTTTAGTTTTTTATAATACACCATACTTTAACCCAAACTGAATAATAAAAAACAAGTTTAAATGGGTAAATCTTCCATTATTATTTTTGATTCTTAATTTTCTTTTCTGTCATACTCAAATTCTTGTTAAAACACATTAGACATGCGTATTGTGTGCATTTTGAACACTTTTTGTGTGAAATTATATTTATTTTGTCCATCAAAAGTGTGTTTTCACTTTAATTACGCGTCAGCAGCGCAGCGTGTGTCTCAATCAGCTCCCTAGTTCAGTAGTCAGGGCACTGATCAGGGTATCAGCCACATTCACTTTCATTATATACTGATTCACGACCTAAAGAGCTAGGGAGCTGATTGAGACACAGGGATAGACTCTGTGCCGAGACGATCGCGGCACTGCTGCTTACGCAACGCTCCTGCCTGACGCTTTATGAGCTGCTCCTGCTGCCTGTGTGAATGCATCCGTTGGTTGACATGCACGCTGAAAAAAATATGCGCTACTCACGCGCCGCTTACGCTTGCAGTGTGAAACAGGCCTAACTCTGTGCCACCGCATCACTATAGATGTGTTAAAAATAATGAGAATATATATACATATATATCCGAGTCCTGATCGGGAGGTAACGTCCGATTCCGATCGAGTCTGAAACCACATGATCGGGCCCGATTTCCGATCACGTGATCGGATCTGGACATCCCTAATTTTGGCAGTAGTCGGCAGGATTACGTTTGGTGTGTAAAGCAGAGACGTGACTGTTTATTTTTCTCTTTTTGTGTGTGACACTAAGTTGTGTTTGTTTGATTTTTGAAACAGCAGCTAGTGCATTAGTGTATTGGTTTTTTGTACTTTCCTCTCCTTTTTTTGTTTCTATTCAGACTGTCACTATGGAGAATGAGATGCAGCAATTGCAAGACTTAGTGGCCCAACTTAAGGCTGATAACGAACGCCTGCGTCAAGAACGATTCGAGGTTCAGGCAAGTCCTGGTGTTGTACCCGCTAAGTCTAATGATAGAGGGGTAGACGTGGGCCCAAGGTCTCCCTCCAATGGTAATTCAGTAGTGACAGAAAGGTTGATTTATGTCCCTAGGGAGAGGAAATGTCCTGTTTTTAGAGGCCGCACCGGAATTCCTTTGACTGATTGGTTAGAAGAAGAAAAGACTAGTATGCATGTTCGCCACTTATCCATTATTGATAAAGCACACTATTTTGTATGACCATTTAGAAGGGGAAGCTAGGAAGGAAATAAAATTAAGGCCCAGGGAAGACCGGGAAGATCCAGAGAGAATTATTCAAAAACTTACTGAGCTGTATGGCTGCCCTGATTCATATATTGTTTTGCAGGAGAATTTCTTTTCTCGACGACAACTAGAGGGGGAGACACTTCAGGAAAAAGATGTCAAAAGTAATTAAAAATGCTCCAAATGGTATGCCTAATTCTGAGGTTCTGAGGTATGTGTTGGATTCTCCCCTTCGAAGGGAATTTAAACAGTTTGTACGCCGAAACCCTAGGGCTACTTTACTTGATGTTAGAAGAGAAGCTATTAGATGGGAACGGGAGGGCATGATGAGGGGTTCTAGGGACCATAGTTTTTCAACCTCTTCTACCCATGGGCTGCAGTATGGGGTTTATGGGTCTGCACTAATGTCTACAGGCTCTGAATTAGCTGAACTAAAACAGTTGCTTAAAAAGCAGCAAGAACAGCTTGATCAGTTAACACGTAATGCGTCTTCACTCCAGAATGTCCCAAAAAGTTCCCATCCTACTACAATACCGTTAATAGGGGTTCGGTTATCTGTAGAAGGTGCCAACAGTGTAGTTCATCATCAAGGGTTAATCCATCTCCCTCATGTCCTTCTCAGCCAGTAGTGCAAAGGTCCCAGCCCTCTGTTTCTTTTCAGGAAAACTAGAACCTTCTGTGCTATTGAGCCACAGTTCAGAAGGGTATGTGTTTGGCTCAGATGCTGTTTCTCCTGATGTAGAAAATACCCCTTATTACCTCCATGCCCCCATGTGACTGTTAGCTTGGGTGGGGTGTTAGTTCCCTGCTTGTTAGACACTGGCTCAATGGTGTCAACTGTGACCAAAGGTTTTTTTGTTTTTTTTTGAAGAACTTTGAGACTTGGGGTTTGGAAAAACTTCACTCTTGTAATTGGTTACAGCTTAAGGCTGCCAATGGCTTAGATATCCCATACATAGGCTATTTAGAGCTGGATGTCGAAGTCTTTAGTAAAGTGATTCCTAAACGTGGCGTGCTCATAGTTAAAGTTCCTCCAGGTACTACTACTGTTCTGGGCATGAATGTTATTTGAGAATGTTATATTGAATTGTTTGGACAATATGGGTTGGCCCTTTTGAAGCAGCTTTAGTGCAGCATGCCCCTAATTCTTGGCAACAAGCCCTACAGAAATGCCATCAAATTCAAGTAAATGCCCCTTTCGATTCTTCACCCCGAGTTCGGGTTTGAGGGGGTAGGTGTATTCGTGTACCAGGCGGCACCATGAAGTTTATTCCCACTACTTGTTCTCAGCAAAATGCTGGATTGACCATTGTGTTTGAGCCCTCTAGTGGTGGGTTGGCAGCTGGACTTATGGCTTTCCCCTGCCATTGTTAAGGTAGCTTGTGGACAGGTTTATGTTCCAGTTATCAATGTAGGGTTAGTTGATGTTAACCTTTTTGCACAAACTGTTCAGGGTACTATTAGTCCAGTAACTCTGGTGAGTTTACCCCCAGGTGTTGAAGATGTTCCATTGAGTGTGCAGACCACCATTTCTTCCCAGGTAATTACTGGTTCCCTGCAGGACAAGATAGACGCTGTTGATCTGTGTCCATTAACTTCTGAAGAACAGTGTCAAGTTAGGGTGCTGTTGTCTAAATATACTTCTGTGTTTTCAGAACATGATGGTGATTTGGGTTGTACCACTTTGATCATGCATGATATACCCTTGAGTGATGAGGTTCCCGTTTGGCAGCATTATATACACATTCCTCCCTCAGAATATGAGGCAATCAAGGCTCATATTAATCAGTTGCTGGAAACCCAAATTATAAGAGAAAGTAGCAGCCCCTATGCTACTCCCATTGTCCTGGTAAAGAAAAAGGATGGTAGCCTGTGAATGTGTGTTGATTATCGTCAATTGAACAATAAGACAAGAAAAGATTCCTTCCCATTACCAAGAATTGAGGAATCCTTGGATGCTCTTTCAGGCGCCAGGTGGTTCACTACAATGGACCTCCCTAGTAGCTACAATCAGGTCCCAGTGGCTGAGAAGGACAAGATGAAAACTGCCTTCTGTACACCTTTTGGGCTATATGAGTGGAATAGGATGGTCTTCGGCCTGTGCAATGCACCTAGCACATTTCAGAGATTGATGGAACGAATGTTTGGTTCGCAACATTTCCAATCATTGTTGCTTTATCTGGATGATGTTATAGTGTTCTCTTCCACAGTGTCTGAGCACTTGCAACGACTGGAGGTGGTCCTGAAACGTTTACAACAAAAAGGCTTAAAGGCCAAACTGGAAAAGTGTTTGTTCTTCCGGCCCGAGGTGAGCTACTTGGGGCACTTGATTTTTGAACAGGGGGTGGCGACTAACCCTAAGAAAATTGAGGTAGTTGCTAATTGGCATCCTCCTCAGCAGGTCTCAGAACTACGCTCATTTCTGGGCTTTACAAGTTATTACAGGAGGTTTGTAGAAGGTTTTGCCAAGCTGGCTGCCCCACTTCATCGCCTTGTAGCTGACCTGACTGGGGCCAAGAGGAAGAATACAGCCATGTCTTGCAAGGAGGCTTGGACAGAGGAGTGTCAGCAGAGTTTAGATACCCTGAAGCAGCAGTTGGTGAGTGCTCCCCTTGCCAGTCATCTTAGAAGTGGATGCAAGTTACAGCAGATTGGGAGCAGTCCTGTCGCAGGAACAGGAGGGCAGAGTTCAACCAGTAGCCTAAATGGACAATGACTGAGAAATTTTGTGAGTATTTACTTGGACATAAGTGTGTGGTATACACTGACAATAACCCTCTGAGTTACCTCAATACCGTTAAATTTTGTGCTTTAGAACAGAGGTGGGCTGCTCAACTTGCCGCTTTTGATTTCAGCATCAAGTATTGTTCGGGATGCAGTAATCGGAATGCTGATGCACTTTCACGACAACACCCTGCTGGGCCTGTACTGGAAGGTATGATTCCAGGAAGATCTCTGCCCGAGCCTCTCCAACAAGTTGCTTCCATCAGACCTCTGAATGAATGTGTACAAGCATCTATCACCGCTTTCCCTGGCCATACTTCTGCAGATTTGCGAGGGCTGCATGAAGCAGATGCAGTGTTGGAAGTGTTTCTGAAGTTGTGGAGAAAGGGGAAATATCCTTCAAGTGAAGAGTGGCAGGGGTTCTGAACAGATGCAGGTAGACTATTGAAACAGTGGAAACGGCTAGAGATGAAAGATGCCGTATTGTATCGCCAGTGACACCATTCCCAGGGTGGTGAGGCCTTTCTTCAGCTTTTACTCCCAGCATCTTTAAAGACTGTAGTGATGCAGCAGCTTCATGATGAGCATGGTCATCATACAACAGAGCTGGTCCGACAAATATTTTGGCCAGGAATGTCTGATGATGTTAAGCGATGGTGCCAACAATGTGAAAGCTATACTGTTGCTAAGGATGTCTTCCCTCAAATCCAGACATATATGGGCCATTTGTTAGCTTCAAGACCTAACCAAATTCTGGCTATTGATTTTACATTGATTGAGCCATCACAGAATGGAATGGAGAATATTCTTGTCCCGACTGATGTGTTTTCCAAATACACCCAGGCGGTGCCAACTCGTGACCAGAGAGCATCTACGGTGGCAAAGGTGTTGGTTAATGAGTGGTTCATTCCTAGTCGCATCCACTCAGACCAGGGAAGGAACTTCGTAAGTATCCTTATTCATTAGTTGTGTGAGTTGTATGGCATTGAACAGAGCCAGACCACTCCAGCCCATCCTACTGGAAATGGTCAATGCGAGCGATTTAATCGCACCCTGCACAATTTACTGCACACTTACCCTCTTGTAAGAAGAAAAGCTGGGCTGCATATCTCCCTCAAGTGGTTTTTTCCTATAATACTACCCCACATCAGTCTACAAACCAATCTCCATATTTCTTAATGTTCGGACAAGATCCACAATTGCCCGTTGACTTTCTCTTGGGTAGAATTGAGGCTCCCACTCAAGGTAGTGTTCATGACTGGATTTATGACCATCAGGCTATACGTCAAGTGGCCTAGAAGTGCTAGAAGTACACATGAAAGCTGCAGCGGACCGTAGAAAAGAGCGACATGATCGGTGAGTACAGGATGACCCTCTAAGTCAAGGTCAGTTAGTGTATTTGCGGGACCATTGTGTGCAAGCCCTGGCAAAGATTCAAGATTGCTGGAGTTCTGTGGTTTACAAAGTGCTGCGAGCCCCTAGACCTGGTGGGTCTGCATACACCATTGCCCCCGTTGATGATTTGGAAAAAGTTAGACATGTGCATTGTACTCTGTTAAGAGCTCAACCATCTGGGCAAAATTTAGCAGAGACTTCAAACTCCCTTTCAGAATCTGATCAAGCCTCCATGGAATCTGGAGAAGATCTATTGAATGACGATATGTGTTTCCTGGTGTCATCAGAGCAAGAAATTTCCCCTCCGGTTATAGTACCAATTGTTGTTCAATCACCTCCGCCTCCTTCTACTCATGCTCCGTCCCTGCCTCGAGGCCCTGAGGGTATCTCCATGTCATCTAGTAGTGTCCCTGATCTTGAGCCTCCTCTAGTCCATGATTCCTCGCCTAGTGATCCTTCAGTGGCATCAGAGGGCATACTTCCTACTGTAAGAGCACCGTTAAGTCGGACTACCCGAAAAACTGCAGGCTACCATTCCAATGTCCATCACTTGCCAGAGACAATGGGGGGTAGAGGGGGTATTGTGAACTCTCAGATAACTGTAACTAACAGTGTTTCCACTTTCTTTAGGCCTTGGAGTTAATGTTGTTGGGTCTACGAATTTAAAACTAGGAGGTAGAATATGACCAGTTAAGTGTCCTTAATAGTTATTTTTATTTTTTATTATTTGTTTCCATTTTAATGGTTGTGTATATTTCAAATAGGAAGACACACCCACTGGTGTGGAGCTGCGTCCTGACATTGAGCACACATGTGCAATCACTGAGCTGTGTTAGTGGCTTTATAAAAAGCATGTCCAAGTGTGGTGTTTTGATTCTTCTCCTGTGTGCATGTTGTGTGGGCAGAAAAGGTCTTTCGGCTTATATTTCCTGTCGCTTTCCCCTGGTTACAATAGTCTAACAATCTCGCTTGTGAGGTAAGAAACTTTATTGTGGGTTCTTTTTTGGGGAGGCGGAAATCATTTGAAGTGCTTTCACTATTTGTTTTTTGTTTGTTTGTTTTTCAGGTGCGGCTTAGGAGTGCAAGCTGCTGATTTATAGATCTGTTTTATAGGTCTGTTTCATAGAATTGTTTCATATTGCTGTTTCACCGTCTTGTGGTACGACTGTGTGGACGTGGCGGTTTTGAACAGCTGATTTAGATAGTGTTTTTAAGATAGTGTTTTATTCTGCCCAATTGATCTGTACAATATATTTGAGTAAGCATTTAGACATTTTTGTCTTTTGTGCAAATATTTAAACTAATATGCTTTCTTATTCTTGTTATTCTTATTCAGTGAAGCAGCTTGCGTGATTTTTGAAGGGGTAAAGAACTGCGTTGTTTTATTGTTTTATAATGTTTCCTGGGGGTCACTTATAATGTTATTATGCTTTTTACATCCAAAATTGTCATAATTTAGAAATACAAGGCATTTTTCCTACCCTGATTTTAGGCCTCTTATTTGAACGCTCTGTTTTAAGGGGCGTGCCTGCTGTGAGACTTCAGTGTAAACACCCTCTGCTGTGATTGGCTAACATCTTTTCATTTAAAATAGCCAAGTATTACTCTCTCTTTTAGTGCATTTTTACTATTACAGCTCTCAAGGTTAACTAATCGTTGACATTCTATATTCGTTAACATTCTATAACTCTAATCGTCAAACATTGTAGTCAATCACAGACATGTTGTTGAGCATGAAAGCAGTGATCTTGTCGCTGCAACTCAATTTCTGTACACTAACAAATGCTTTCATCTTCACTAACAGTGCAAACGCGATATAATTAAGAGATCCGTTGAATAAAATGGGAGTTTTTGTGCGTGTCCACAGCTCGGTCACTGATAAGCTCGCTCTGTTTGATTGACCGCTTCAGCGTGCGCTGCTCCAACGATTACAAAGGGAGCTTTCTTTGATCGCTTTCTTTATATAATTGAATCACTGTTTAAATAACATAGTATTTTTATCCTACTAAGAGACAAGTTGATCGCAAGTTGACATTTAGTCACGGGTTTGATTTACTGACACATAGACAAAAAAAAATGTGACTGTACATGAATCATTAATATCAGATCAGGATTAGAATTAACACAGTTACTCACATGTTGCATTACTGTTGATTCCAGTGACTGCACAATATTTTGTAATCCTCAACGGCATGTTTATTACTTGGTAGTTTGATCCGGTTTAGCACCACGTAGGCCTATGTTATTTATTACAAGTTATGCGCGAATTGGTGGGCGGGGCTAAACAGGCAGGGATGAAGTAGGCGTTGATCTTCTTCTGCGGAGGCGGTGCTTGCTGCCCTTTGACGTCAAAGATCCCCACTTTGAAAAACCTGTCGTTTGCTAGATCTGGTGTCAATAAAAGCTTTTATTGGACTAACAAGGACGTTTTCAGTTCTGAAACTTACAGGATTAAGTTTTGATTGAAGTTTCAGGAAAAATTTGATTTCTCAGTTAATCACCCCTTTAAATATTAATTGTGAATTACCTATTGTGTTTTGGCTGTTTTTGTATTTTTTTTTTTTTTCTATTTCTTTTGATTGTACAAGTGCCTGTTACCATATATATATATATATATATATATATATATATATATATATATATATATATATATATATATATATATATCTACATGTGATTATCTGATGAGTTGTGAGGCTTAACAGAAGGGGAGAGTATATTTGTCTTTTTTGGTCTTGTCTTTTGTTTTTGGTGTATCACTTATTTTAATTATTGTTATGCACTAATTTGCTGTGTGGATCTAATCTAGTCTCTTATTAACTGTGGGTAAATAACTGGTAAACTGTAAATGTTTTTTAGAACATTTTAGTGTAAATGATTTTTGTGAAATAAATTTGTACTATTTTGGAAAGTCACGTCTCTGTCTTTAATCCCATCCAAACCAGCAGGGTCCTCATATTATTGTAATTATATATAAAATATCTTATTTTCCTGAGTGAAGTAATAACCTAGGTGGTGTAGTCGGGTTTTTCTTTTAACACTTTTAGCCAAAGGTTACACACACACACACATATATATATATATATATATATATATATATAACCAAAATTATTGGGATACCCCTCCAAATCATTTAATTCAGGTATTCCAATCACTTCTGTGGCCACATGTGCATGTAAAGGCAGATGTCCCAAAATGTTTGCCAATATAGTGTTTATATGCCACATTTACACTCTGTCGCTTTCTTGCTCTTTTTTGGTGTTTTTTGTTGTTGTTTTTTTTTTTGCTAAAAATGAAAGAATGCTGAATTTTGTTGTTCCCATAGCAAGAAAATCTTCACTATTTGACAAACAGTCAATGTTGTTCCAGTGTTCAAATCAAATCAAACAAAGCTAAACTATGTAAACTGTGAGTGTCACGTAATTTGTGGGACCGCCTCATTTAACAACAGTGTGGCCAGTTTACCAGGACATTGGTTTGAAGTCATGTGAATGTACTTCTTTCACAAGCGACATAAAACTATTAGGAGAACACAGACATAGCCATGATCATACCATCCACAAAGAAATCAAATCCACCAGGTAATTAGTAATTCATAAACATGATTACATTTGTCATATTATGGATCAAAATGGTTTCATGTTTTGATGGATTTTGAAATTGATCATTTGTGTATTTTTAGATTGCAGGTTAAGACATATCATATTACTACTGGCATGTTTTCTTTGGACATCATGTCTGGTAAGTTCATAAGAAAATGTATACATTAAAAAAATCAGACTTTAACATAATAATTAAATGAATAAGCATTTTATTTATACCTGACAAGAATGCATTTTAAATGTCAATTCAAATCATAAATCTGAATTAAGATATTTGAATTTAGCAAACAAACAAAAAAAATTGTGTAACTTAAATGTCAGGTTTTAGCAGGAATCAATGGACTTTTATGCTTGACATTTATTTTTAATAAGTTGTCAGAACACATTGTGGTGGACTTGTTTTGACTCTTGAATAAAAATATGGCTGAAAAAGGAAAGACCAAGGAAGAAATAAATATAATTTCCTCTTTTTGTCATTTCAACTCAAAATGCAGTTAAATACTTATTATTTCCTTATTATGATGTAATTTATATAGAGTCGTCAAGCGTTCAACTGCTTGAGCCGTAATAAGCTCTTGTAGTGGATATAAATATCCAACAATCGTGAAAACACTGATTAGAGCACGGTAACTTTAAGATCGACAGTTTAAGACATTAAATTTTAGAAACACATAATACAAGACACTTTCTTTTAAAATCTACAAGAGACTTTATTTATTCTAACACAAACTAATCTAACACAAACACACACACACATTCATACGTTGCAGTAAGAAAGGAAATGAGAGAGAGAAAGAGGTTTTTTTTTTAAGAGAGAGAGAGTGATATGATGAACAGGGTTCTTAGCAAAATATGCACTTCAAAGATCTGACCTGAACGAACCATGAATCATTCATTTAAATGCACCAGTTCAGTTTTTTAGAATGTGGAGGTACTTGCTTGAGTCGACTTTAAATGTGAATTTCCCTCGTCGGTGTGCAGAGAAGGGTTTTCCAAGTCGATGATTTGTCGCAGGGTCTTAAAGGTCCAGATTGTGTTTGGTAAAACCCAATCACGTTTGAGCTTGCTGAAAAAATGAAAGGAAGTCTCTTTGTCACTGGAGTTAAAGTTGAAGCGGCAAAAGTCGTTGGTTGAACTTTGCGGAAAAACTTAGAACATGAGACTTTCAGCGGAGAAGAAAATTAAGTAAACGAAAAGCAAAGTGAGTTTAAGTTGGATGGCTTGAATGAGCTGCTTGTCTGTTTTTCTCGTTACTCCATGGTTACTCGTTTTTCTGCTTACTCTGGTCACTGCTGACTGGTTCTTTCTTCTAGTTCTGGTTCATTCTGGTTCTCTGTCTTGTGATTATTTAAACTTAGGTGTTTGTCACACCTCTGACAGGAGTTTTGGCCAATCAGATATCATCCTGTTTCAAAAGGGCTTTTCTCTGCCCCTAATCATACATAGGTGTTACCTCCCGTCTCTGCTTTAGCAGAGAGTACCATTTTAAACATAATTTCTATTAAATGGAACATGATACATTTTAAACAGATTTCATTCAAGCCAGGATTTAGAAAAGAGGAAAAGAATTAAATCCATTCCAAATAAGGCATACTTTCAGTCAGTCATTCAAGAGTTATCACATTTACATGAATTGTGGGTGTTCTAAAGCAAAACTGGTTACAGGTAGTATTTGTGGACACATGATGTAAAATGTATGCAGTTAAAATATGTTTGATAAGTCCATTTAAAATAGTTTGGAACAATTTTGATGCAGTTTAGAATGGTCTTTGTTGGTTTTTCTGTGAAGTTCGGTCCCTCAGAGAAACAAAAGGGGCCTGCATTGTTTCTCTGTTTCTTTTGATCTGGTGATCAAAGATTCTTTATCTTCTTGGATGGCCATTTGGTTTGTCACTTCTCCTGCTGTCAGGAAGCATGGGGGTTATAAAAGTAATTAACGTTGGTTTTCTCTGTAGATGAGCTGGAGCCGGAACCTCGATTCTGAATTAGAATTATGTTTTGAAAGAATCATCTGAATGATTCATTTGTCTGGTTCGTCCATGGTTCCTACATCATCTTTATTCCGTTGTATGATCTCATAATCAGAATTACCTCCTGACAAAAATAATGGACCTGTGATTTACTGAGAGTCCATTATCTGTTACTAATGCTGCTTCCGAAATCGAATACTACTCTACTATATAGTACGCAAAAAACAGTATGCGAACAGAGTAGTATGTCCGAATTCATAGTATTCGAAAAACAGTAGGCGAAGAATACCCGGATGACTTACTACTTCAGCGAACAGTACGCGATTTCGGACGCAGCCTAAGTTGATTGAGCTTGTCAAAAAATGTCATATCAACCAACTGCATTCTCACAAGAAGAGTATCCACAAGTTTCCTACGCCCCATGAGGCCTTGCATCAAAAGTGGGAGTGTCTTCCAGTTCGAAGTAAACAACCAGGATGTGACACTCGTTCATTCAACAGTTGACAGTCATTCAAGATTTAGCGATCCAAACTTGCAAACATTTGGTCTTTACTTAAAGACTTAAGATTCCAACATCAATATTTGAACAATGTTTTACAATAAAAAAAAAATGTTACAGTAACATTAATTTATTAATTTGTGTCAGGAGTGCACATCAATCACGCTGAATCTAACGGATATTTATATTCGCATAAAAAGAGAACACATACCTATTCATTTGCACCTGCTTCCATTTATTTACAATCACAAAAATGCACAAAACAACTCCATTAAGGCTTTTAAATCCAAAGGCTTACACATTTAGAAATATATTGATAATATATCATATGTTACATTTCTGAGCATTTCTATTAATTTACCTCGAAATTGATGCTATGATTGCAATCCGAGGACATTTGAGCGATCTCTCCCGTCTCTCTATAGTGTTCTTTCAGCCAGAGCAACAGAGGGAAGCTCATGAGAGGAAAAAAGAAGTTATGAGTTATACGAGTTAACCAAGTGTGTGACAGATATGTGGATGGATTAGTCCAGTATCAACAAAGGAACAGGGAAGAGACAGATTAAACACTAAACCAAATAAATGCACGATTATAATCATACATGAGTTATGTCTAGAAGTTTTTCTCTGTGGCAGAGTACGGCAATGCCATTGCTATTTGCAAATCATGTTCAGCAAGGACTCCAAGAGGAGGGAAAAAGGCGTCAAGTTTTAACACAACAAATCTTATATCTCACTTGAAAGGTCGTCATCACGACAAAGCTGTATTAAAAGACTATGAGGCAGCCACGGCAGCAGCTACTAGCACCAAGCCTAAAACAAGGAGCGTCGATGTCCCCATTCAGCAGCCATTTGAGAATTGTAAAAGTTTTCCAGAGACAGCGAAAAGGTTAAAGCCATCAACGACAAAGTAATGCAATATATAGCCCTTGATGACCAATCTTTTTCCGTGGTAGAGGATCCCAGTTTTTGCAGGTTAGTAGAGCATTTGGAGCCACATTACACCCTTCCGAGCCGCCGCTTGTTCTCTGATGTTTCCCTCCCTGCCTTGTACGATTTGGTCTCCACACACATTTATAAACTGATCAACAAGAGTGGACTAAACATAAGTTTCACCACGGACATTTGGACATCTAACGTTAGTCCGGTCATTATGCTTTGTTTAACGGCTATTTTAACATGCTAAAAGTCTTGCTGCATGCACAGGAGTGCTCCGGATCACATACAGGGACAATGATGTGCCAAGCTTTTGAAACCATGTTTGAACAGTGGAATATTACAAAAGACACTTGCAAGGAAATACCTGTCAGCCCCTTGTACCAGCATAGACAGTGAACGTTTGTTTTCTGCTGCTGCATATGTTATGGATGAAAAAAGAAACCGAACTGGGTGTGAGAAGGCAGAGATGCAGAAGAATCTCCCACTATTGTCCTCACATAAATATAAAAGACAATAGACATTAAACAGAGACAAGTGAAAAGATATGTACTTTGGAGGAGAGTAAGAGTGCAGTTGAGTAGTGCAAATTGGAAATCACTTTAAGTTTATATTTATTTTATGTTAAACTATATAATTTTAGAGAAACCTCAGCTATGCCCTATGTACTTTTAAGGATGCACTTTATTTTTGTTGAGGATGCCATTTTGTTTTTCTTTTTTTTTGGTTGAGAAATGTGATTCCATTTTATGCATTTGAAAAACATGTGACTTAAAGTCTATACCTTCCTCATCACTCATTTATTTAATTAAACTATATAATTTCAGAAAAATCTCAACTATGCCCTATGCTCTTTTGTTGAGGATACACTTTTGTTTTTCATTTTGTTTCAAGGTTTACAAATGTCAATGCATTTTATTTATTATGTATTTTAAAAACATGTGACTTAAAGTCTATGTACCTATATACTGTGAACCTCCTCATGCACAAAAGGTTGAATAAATGCATGTCTTTATGCATGAAATACTTAAATATAAATTTGTTGTTAATGACTTATGTGCAGATAAACCATAGTTCTGTCATAGTTCTATTAAACCCTTTCTGTTACTAAGTATTGTGGTGGTACACAAAAAAATAAAAACATTTGAAGAGTCAGGACTGATGTTTGCTATTATAGTTAGGCCAGAGCTGCTAAAATATCAGTTTCATCAGGGCATCTTAGATTTTCTATTCTCCTGGGTACACAAACTGCAAATTATATGAAAATTATAATATAAAAATATAAACTTATTGGTTATCGGTATCGGAATCGGTCATGAGAAGGACTTAATTATCAGTTATTGGTATAGGTTTAGCTTTTTCATATCGTGGATCCCTAGATATTATTAACATATAAATGTACTAAACTGAAATATTGTCCCTGAGCACCATTACAGCATCTCTCATAAAGGTTTGCAACTTTACAAAGTAAACGATCCAAAAAACACCAGCCTCTTCGCTGATTAACACACAAAATACAATTGGTATATTGCTTCCGCCGCCTCACCGGAAGTTGTACCCACATTCTTTTTTTACAGTAGCGCCCCCCCGGAAACAGGTGGATAAAGACAACACTTTCTGCCTGAATTGCGTAGTGTAATGTAGAGGTCTGCATTACCGCAGGCACTGATCTGGGGCCGTATTCACAAAACATTAAGGCTAAAAGTCGCTCCTAACTTGCAGATTTAGGAGAAACTCTTAAAGTGTGTAAAGCAATATTGAAATATGTGTTCTGAGTTAAATAGGTGTTATTATACAATATACATAAACAAAAGATTCACATTAGAGGGTTTCAAAATTTAGTAAAGTTACTTTGGACTACCTACTAATTATAACATAAGCACACACGGCAACTTACACTAATTGGTGGGTACGTTCTGCCAACTGTGGCACTAGATGTCATATACCTGTTGGTGGGGAACTGGTGGCTGGGGAACTTGTGGGTGGGGTACCTGTGGGTGGGTTTACAGGCCTGCTAGGGCCGTCTATGGACTCTGAACTGCCATGGTCACCAATGGCTCCTGAATTGCCAGGGCTGTCCACGGCACCTGACCCGCCGTGGCTTCCTGACCCGCCGTGGCTTCCCGACACTCCTGACCTGCCGTGGCCTCCCGGCCACCTGACCTGCCTGACCTGCACCACCTGACCTGCCGTGGCCGCCCGAGCCACCTGACCTGGGGCCGTGCTCAGTGGCTCTAGTGTGTCATCTACCGCTATTATAGTGTTAGGGGCAGGGCCATGCTCGGTGGCTCCAGTGCATCATCGAGTCCCTGTTTTAGCTCTGAAAAAATCCTGAATACAGAATTGGTGATAAACTGTTTAATGGTCTAACTCCACAATTCAGTACTACACAGTTCACAGTCTTTGTAATATGTTTCACCAATACATTTGTAACATTTATAATGCGTTTAGAAACAATTCTCA
>NW_025953408.1:0-110561 GCF_018812025.1 Megalobrama amblycephala | reverse complement strand
TTATGTAATTAGGTTTTTTGAAAAGGTAGAATTATGAAAAACGTAGATTGCTGTTTGTAGATGAGTAACTGTTAAGTAACTTCTTTTAAGATGCATTAACCCACAATTTTATCCAATAACACAGTTATTTATTTGTCAAGGGCTCTGTGTTTAGAACTCATTTTCCCAATGGATAAATAGGCTTAAATACAAATAAAGAACCCCCACACAAATCAATCAATCAATCAATCAATCAATCAATCAATCAGACCATAGAGCAGAAGGTAAAAAACCTTTATATTTACAATCTCTTCCAGATCGTATTGCTGCCCTTCACTGGCTGAGTGATGAAATTACACCATCATCTTTATCCACGTCATCTTTATCCTACGTTAGCCTATGTTGTGGGAAAATTCCAGACGTAGAAAAGTAGCCCATTGAAAGTCTATATAGCAGTCCCTCCAGAAAAACGCGATTATGCGATCGCCTGATTTAATGCATAATCAGCCAAAGTCCGCATATTTATGCGGGGGTCGCATTTTTTCAAATACGACGCACTTTCGCCGCATAAATGGCCGATTTCAGCAAGCAAAATACGCGGGGCTAGCATGATTTCATAATCCCTGCATTTTCGTTGCAAAAAAGTCACATATAGCCTATCTTAGCAGAAAGTTCCATGGGAACCTTATGAAGTGACGTAATTACATGACGTGAACATCATCTGCAAACCCCGCGGTGAAACCATGATAAATCACGCAAATCATTCTCATTTGCCAACAAAAATAAGCGCAAAAGACCGAGAGAAGCAGTTTCTCGGTGTGTTACATGACAGTGGGGGCAAATTATTTTGCACTCCGTGCAACTGCGTGTTGACGCTGGAAAACCACTTTCACTTTGCCACCGCCAAGGATGGTTAAAGCAGCAGCGGAAGCAGGCAAGAAGCACAAATTTTTTAAAAATATTTTATTTATTCATTTTTACAGAAGTTGTTGAATATTAATAATAATAATAAGTTTATTTTATATAGTGCCTTTCTACAAACTCATATTCCTTTTGTAAAGCTACAGAACTTGCTTGATTCAGTGTTTTGTAAGTTTGAGCCATGTGTTAATTAAGGTCTGAAATAAAATTATGTGATTTAGTATGCTTGCTTAAGAAGAAATTACTCTTTACATTAAGGTATAGCCTACACTCAAAAAAATATTTCAGGCTAAACATAAGTTTTATGTAATTGAATTACATATAAAATTTCCATCCATTTGGATTACATAGTTTTTACATAAACAAAATAATAAACTTAATGTGATTCATATTTGTAAGTCATATGTAAATGAAATAGGTAAGATTTATCTAATAATATGCCCAGTCTATATAACACTGCTTAGTGTTCACGTGTTTGCGCACTACTGAGTTAAAGTACCATTGAAGCATGTGTCAGAGTTAATGAGATAATTAAGTGATTGAGTGATGATTGAGCATTATTGAAGACACCTGATGATAACAAGCAGAATCACCAAAGGAGAAAATCACAATTTTTAAGCCACCATCGTGGAGATGAGGGTTTGCTTTAGTTGGGCTCTTGACCCTTCACTCTTTAATATTAGTTTTTGTTTGGGCCGTTGTAACAGCTAGTCAAGCAAATTGCTGCATGAATAAATTATGAGCTGAATTGTCTTAGTAATTTCCTTTATTGTCACTATTTTTTTTTCTGTTTTTCTGTGACTTTTTAGTAGCTTGTTTTCTAATGTTCAGAGTTGATCTGTTGATCAGAATATGTTGCTTGTCACCGTCATTGAGATTCACAGGCTGATTCTTGATGTCTGTGTGTGCCTAAAAGACAGACTTTTCTTTTTTTTTATTCTGAACAACTTTTGAGAATAACTTTGGATATATTGAATCACAGTGCTGCTGCAATCAATCATGTTAATTTATCTCAGAGATTGAGCTCTTAAATTAGTTCAGTTATTCACACAAATAATGATTACGTGAAAACATAACCAACACCACCTGATCATCTTTTCTCTTTGCTTGATTAGCTGTTACAACAGTCCAAACAAAAACTAATATTGAATGGTCAAAGGTCAAGAGCCCAACTAAAGCAAACCCTCATCTCCACGATGGTGGCTCAAAAATTGTGATTTTTCTCCTTTGGTGATTCTGCTTGTTATCATCAGGTGTCTTCAATAATGCTCAATCATCACTCAATTAATCACTTAATTATCTCATTAACTCTGACACATGCTTCAATGGTACTTTAACTCAGTAGTGCGCAAACACGTGAACACTAAGCAGTGTTATATAGACTGGGCATACTATTAGATAAATCTTACCTATTTCATTTACATATGACTTACAAATATGAATCACATTAAGTTTATTATTTTGTTTATGTAAAAACTATGTAATCCAAATGGATGGAAATTTTATATGTAATTCAATTACATAAAACTTATGTTTAGCCTGAAATATTTTTTTGAGTGTAGTGAGAACAGGGTGTTGGGGGAATCACCTTTTTTTTCTCTTTTTCATCAAACCGTAGTTTTTGCAAGTTCCCGCAATTTCATCGCATAAAATTGCAAAAATATCCCGCATATTCCATCGCATTTTTTAAGAAAACGTGCCGCAAAATCAAGGATTTTTGCCCGCAACAATCACAAAAAAATTCCGCGTTTTTCTGGAGGGACTTACGGTGGCCGAAAGAGCTCAACGCGCTGCAAATGAAGAAAACACATGCAAATAAAGAAAACGTCTTCATCAGTTTGACAACACATGCGCTGCAAATTCCACAACACTTACAAATAGTGAAACGCGCTGCAAATAAAGAAAACATCGTCATCAGTTTGACAACACATGCGCTGCAAATCCCACAACACTTACAAATAGTGAAACGCGCTGCAAATAAAGAAAACATCTTCATCAGTTTGACAACACATGCGCTGCAATCCCACAACACTTACAAATAGTGAAACGCGCTGCAAATAAAGAAAACATCGTCATCAGTTTGACAACACATGCGCTGCAAATCCCACAACACTTACAAATAGTGAAACGCGCTGCAAATAAAGAAAACATCTTCATCAGTTTGACAACACATGCGCTGCAAATCCACAACACTTACAATAGTGAAACGCGCTGCAAATAAAGAAAACATCGTCATCAGTTTGACAACACATGCGCTGCAAATCCCACAACACTTACAAATAGTGAAACGCGCTGCAAATAAAGAAAACATCGTCATCAGTTTGACAACACATGCGCTGCAAATCCCACAACACTTACAAATAGTGAAACGCGCTGCAAATAAAGAAAACATCGTCATCAGTTTGACAACACATGCGCTGCAAATCCCACAACACTTACAAATAGTGAAACGCGCTGCAAATAGCATATACCAGGCCCAGCTATCTCAAGACCTTCTGCGATGATCTGAATGATGATGATGACGGTGACGATAATGATTAGGCTACTTTTAGAATTAAAATATGCTAATAATTTAATTTGCCCCGCAATAATTTATAGTGCATCATGCATAACCGACGCGATGAGATTAGCTAATTAGAAAAACTCAGCTAAAGTGAAAGTAAAAACTCAGCGATGAGAGCTCTACTTCAACATGTTCTGATAACTATTTAACCTTAATTTATTTCTTAATATTTCTCTTGTGGCCCATACGTATTGAAAAAAATGAAAAGAGATATAGGTGTTACTTTTTTTTTTTTTTTTCCTTTTTTTTTTTAAGTAGCCTAACACCTATATCTCTTCTCATTTTTTTTTTCAATAAGTATGGGCCACAAGAGAAATTAAGAAATAAATTAAGGTTAAATAGTTATCAGAACATGTTGAAGTAGAGCTCTCATCGCTGAGTTTTTACTTTCACTTTCTGCAGTGAATAATTGACTGGGATTTGAGACATAAAATTAAGTAAATTATTTAAAAAAAAAAAAATATTATTTATTATTAATCATTTATTAATAATATTTTAACGCAAAAATAATATCCCCCAAATCGTTTGTCCTGGCGCCGAGACTGGCACAGACCACAACGAAAATGTTATAGGGAACACATTGACGTACCTGTCTGGTGGGACCGCTGGCTGGGATTGTTCATGTTTACTCTTAGGTGGTGTGCACCTGAAAGGTGAGTTTTTTCGTTTTGTTTGTTAACCCAGCTAACAAAAAGGAGTTATCAGAACGTTTTGTTAACATTCTCTTTAAGTTATGAAAACGTTATTTTGGAATGTTTATTTCTAACATTTACATAACTTTTACATAACGTTAGTGAAAGTTATGGAAACGTTCCCTGTTAGCTGGGAACATTCTGATTATGAGCAGTCCTATTTGCAGCGCGTTTGTCTGTTTGTAAGTGTTGTGGGCTTTTGCAGCGCGTTTCACTGTTTGTAAGTGTTGTGGGATTTGCAGCGCATGTGTTGTCAAACTGATGAAGATGTTTTCTTTATTTGCAGCGCGTTTCACTATTTGTAAGTGTTGTGGAATTTGCAGCGCATGTGTTGTCAAACTGATGAAGACGTTTTCTTTATTTGCATGTATTTTCTTCATTTGCAGCGCGTTGAGCTCTCTCGGCCACCGTAGGGACTGATATAGGGTAGAACGGGGCAAAAGGCGCCTTTGATTTTATTTTCCTCTACACCACTAGATGGCACAAAAACTTGCTGCGGCACTTTCCTAAATATCTGCTTTTCAAAATGCACGTGTAAATTTGTCTAATCCTTGACGCATCTCGGGCAGCAACGCAAAATTGATTCTGAGGTAGTTTGATCTAATATTTGATGTTTTTTAAAATGTTGTTGATTTAAGTAGCAAATGAGAATCGATTAAATTAATGTTTATATTTTCAGACAAAGGTCTTCTTAATGACTTTCAGTTTTGTTCAAGGTAATTCAAGCAAAAGTTTTTCAATAACGAAAGAATATGTAAAAGTATGGTATTTGGGGTTAAAAGCGCACCTGCTGTTGGGGCAAAAGGCACCATATTTAACATGATAATACATAGTTTGCTGACTTTTCCATTTGTTGACATGACATGGTTAGATTCTGATGGCAAATATCATATATTAAACTGGGTATCCATCTTAGAGATAATACCCATATTTATAATTAAACAATCATATTTAAAAATATTATATTAATCATATAATAAAATATAATTTATTGTTATTATATATTATGTATAATTCTTTTATTTATCAAAATAAACAGAAAATAGTACAAACTTTGCTAAAGTGATTCTTTTGATCAAGTCATTATTAAAAACATATTATTTTAGCTAAAGTATTTGTATCAACACTGTGTGCCTTTTACCCCATGTGTGGGGTAAAAGGCCCCCATCACCACCTCATACATTTATAAGATTTTTAAACAAAATTAACCACTTTTATGATTTATTTTCACACAAAATCTGCTGCTCAATCAATGTTCAATACAAACATATGTATTTTTCCTGTAATCATACACTTTGAGAGTAGTCAAAAGCACATTTTTTCTTAAGGTGTGCCTTTATTATATATATATATATATATATATATATATATATATATATATATATCCCAGATAGCAACACTGTGTCGGCCCAAATCCGGCCCACATCTGGCACATGCGGAATGATGATCTGGCCCACATGTGGCAGAATGATGGCACTTGGGCGGACCGCTCCTGTTTGCCAGATCTGGACCACAAGCAGGCCACAAAAATGCCAAATGTCAGCCAAGAGCAAAGAACTGGACGTTATCTGATCCACAAAATCTTATGTATTATTTATAGAGTCATTTCAACATTAACAAGCCTGTTTCAAGCAGAATCACTGAGGGAAAGAAGAAAAAAAGAGATGAGCAGAACACAAGAACTACAACTGACTTCAGTCACAGCCTTAGAGGAAATCAACTAAAGATAAAAGACATTAAATCTCTGAAGATCTGATTAAACAACTCCACAAACAGCATTACAGCTTCACTTATTACTAACCAGACTGACTTTATTTCTGTCACACGTCTACAGAAGCTCTTATTGAGAATTAACAGGTTTAACTCGTTTGTTACATTTCAGGTTACCATGATGGTGATTGATGTTTCCATTAGTTGGCCTCTTAACTTTATACATATAACTGTCTCTTCTGACTGCTGTGATAGTGTTTACCAAACACATTAGCAGCAACAATAAAAATTGAAATGAAATCAGGTGTTGGCTGTTAGCCATTGGTGATTTAACTAATCAATGATGTTGTTTAGATGAAAAAAATGTTTTGCGCCATTAATACACTAACATTACAAACCCTGTGATTCTGTGACATGAGCTTGAGCTGTATTGCAGAAATAATAATAATAATTTTTTTTTAAAAACGGTACTTTGAGATGACACACTAAGACATCAAGAATCAGCACATGAATCTCAACTATGGTGACAATCAAAAGCATCATGTAGCCGCAATGCATGCTGGGTACTATAGTACAAAACTCCCAGAATGCATCAGAGCATTATGCAGCTGATGTGATTGTCTAAATATTTTGTTTATTGTCACCATCATTGAGATTCATATGCTGATTACTGATATCTGTGTTTGTCAACATAGTTTTCCTTCTTGTGTTTTTATTTATTTTCATTTTCTAAGTGATTTCTGCAAATCATCTGGATTTCATTTTGCAGTAACATTTATATTCAATTATTATGACTTCAGTGAAGCAGGCTATTTGATGGCTAATTGTTGGACACAGTGTTGTTCACAGGCTATATGATGATTACTAAATCATCAATAGTTAACAATGATCATGCTTCAGTTTTCTTTGGTACTGCTAATGTGTTTGCCAGAAACACTACCACAGCAACCAGAGAAGACAAATATATATGTTAAAAGTTAAGAGGCCAACTAATGGAAACATCAATCACCATCATGGTAACCTGAAATGAAAGTTAATGAAATGAAGTTAAACTTCTGTTAATTCTCAGCAGGAACTTCTGTAGACGTGTGACAGAAATAAAGTCAGTCAGGGGTGCGTTTCCCAAAGCGAACTATGGTCGTAAGTTCCGTCGTTACCAATAGAGTTCAATGGGACTTACGACCATAGTTCACCAACGATGCTTTCGGGAAACGCACCCCAGGTTAGTAATAAGTGAAGCTGTAATGCTGTTTGTGGAGTTGTTTAATCAGATCTTCAGAGATTTCATGTCTTTTATCTTTAGTTGATTTCCTCTAAGGCTGTGACTGAAGTCAGTTGTAGTTCTTGTGTTTCTGCTCATCTCTTTTTTTCTGTTTCCTTCTTTCCTTCAGTGATTCTGCTTGATAACAGGATTGTTAATGCTCAGATGACTCTATAAATAATATATAAATATTTTGTGGATCAGATAAGGTCCAGTTCTTTGCTCTTGGCTGACATTTGGCATTTCTATGGCCTGCTTGTGGTCCAGATCTGGCAAACAGGAGCGGTCCGCCCAAGTGCCATCATTCCTGCCACATGTGGGCCAGATCATCATTCCGCATGTGCCAGATGTGGGCCGGATTTGGGCCGACACAAAGTTGCTATCTGGGATATGGCCACTGGTTTCTACCCCAGAGATGTTCAGAAGAACATTAGATTGAACAGAAACATCCTTGAGGATCAAACATCTTCTGGAATCAGACCAAATGATGATGAAACCTTTCAGATGAGAATCAGTGTGAAGATCGACAGAAATTATAAAGTACCTTTTAACTGTCTGCTCATTCACAGCAGTCTGACTGAACCAGCTTCAGTAGAATGGGGTAAACATCACTATAAATTCAGTTACTTACGTATTTGTCAGGAGAACATGATAATGCTGAAATGGATTAATGTAAACAATTAAAGGGTAGGCTACATAACACACACAGATTCTGCCAATCTCGTGTTAATCTTTAATACCTATAGAGCAGTATTGCATACATCATATCTCCGAAGGGTCTTTAGTTTTATCAGATTTATTAAAGACAGATACGCTGTACCGATTCTTTCCAAAAACAGTCAAGCTCCTGGAGGTGTGCTGTGGGTGGAGCTAAAGAGTGACGAATAGGCGCAGCTTTTGCGTAGCGAAGCTATCAATGGTCAGCTAAACAAATGTAGCCTATTTAAACACACACAATACACTATCTTATATCTTGGATAAGTTTTGATTCACTATACTTTCGTATTGTTTACATTATATGCAGTAACGGGCGATTACCAACAACAAACATTTGATGCAGTTTTACTCAACACCTGCGGTTCCGACTCATGACCGGGATCATTATCTCTGTGACCGCTCCATCTTTCAGTTTCAAACCATCTGTAAATCCAGCGCTGAACTGGGCCTTGTTTATGAAAGTAGTGCTGTTAGTGCTGATCCTGAGGGCTCGAGATATTCTCCATTCATTTTAACCAATAATAATAAAAAAAAAAAAAAAAAAAAAAAAAATATATATATATATATATATATATATATATATATATATATACATACACACACACTGCGTTCCAAATTATTATGCAATTGACATATCAGTAAGATTTCAGTAGAATAAACATTCAGATTTTAGTTTTTCTAAGAAAAACTAAGGTTTGGTTTGGAGTGGCTGAAATGCATCTTTACGCACAACTGCCAGCCTGCATGGAGAGCTTCTTGAGACTCCAGAGGCACCAGGAGCTTCAAATACCTGTTTGCTGCTCAACACTGGCTTTTTTATAGCTGCCCTTTTAATACAATTAATTTTTTTGATAGGAACTTTAATTAATAAGCCTTTATCTGACCGAGTTCTGCTGTGCTCTAAATCACTCACAAATCTTATGATAATTTGATAATCTCCATTCAGTTTCACACAATATTAGTTGTTTTCATGCCTTTTGCACAACATTGCACCATTTCATGCTTTTCATCTTCAGAAAGATCTTTCTTCCTTCCCATATTGCATGAGAACTGTGACTTGCTTAATAATGTGGAACAACCTCTAAGTAGGGTTTCCATAGATCTGGCAAATTATTTTGTCTGAGATTGATACCAGTTATCTACAAAGACATGGATAAATAAACAAACAAACATTTTCTTATAAAAACTAAAATCTGAATGTTTATTGTACGGAAATCTTACTGATTTGTCTCTTGCTTAATAATAATGGAACGCAGTGTATATTGTGTCTTTAAGACACAACTTTATCCTTATTTTGATATTTAAAGCGATTTATATGGTTATTTTAATGACAAATATTGAGAGTGCATCAATGTAATGCACAAATCTCGGCTCTCACTCATGGGCGGAATCCTTACGCTCCTAAATTTGTTTTCTTTCTTCTGCTGAACATTTTGAAGAATGTGGGTAACTAGTTGCTGGTCTCCATGCAAATAATGTACTTTCGTGATTGTGAATAAGTACAGTGTCCCGTGAGTGTAACTCTACCCACTGAGCAAATTACGCCCAGAAGACGTCTTTTTGAGGTCTTGTCTCAGGTTGAAAAGACGTCCACTGAGGGGCCAGAATGAAAGTTTTTATGACGTCTTTTTTTGACGTCTTCTGAACATCCGATATAGACGAACACGCAGAATCACCAAAGGAGAAAAATCACAATTTTTAAGCCACCATCGTGGAGATGAGTGTTTGCTTTAGTTGGGCTCTTGACCCTTGCTTATTAATATTAGAGTTTGTTTGGGCTGTTGTAACAGCTAGTCAAGCAAAGAAAAAAGATTATCAGGTGTTGGTTATGTTTTCACATAATCATTTTTTGATCTGAATCACTGAACTCATGAAGAGCCCAATCTCTGAGTTAGATTCACATTATTGATTACAGCAGCACTGTGATTCTACAGCAGAAGATCAGCTTTATCAATATAATCTGAAAGATTTCACATAAGGTGTTCTGATTAAAAAAAAAAATCTTTCTTTTAGGCACACACAGACATCAAGAATCAGCCTGTGAATCTCAATGACGGTGACAAAGGACAGGAAATTACTAAGACAATTAAGCTCATAATTTATTCATGAAGCAATGCATGATGGGAGCCATGTGTGAATTTTGATTGGTGGCTCCCAGAATGCACTGCAACATGCTTTTTGATGGTCACCACTGTTGAGATTCACAGGATGATCCTTGATGTCTGTGTGTGCCTAAAATAAAAAAAAATAAAAAAAAAACTTTTTTCTTATTTGTTCAGCACGCCTTTTCTGAATTTTTTTTAATCATATTGTAAAAGCAGATCCTCTGCTGTAGAATCTCAGTGCTGCTGTAATCAATAATGTAAATCTAACTCAGAGATTGGGCTCTAAATGAGTTCAGTGATTCAGATCAAATAATGATTATGTGAAAACATAACCAACACCTGATAATCTTTTTTCTTTGCTTGACTAGCTGTTACAACAGCCCAAACAAAATCTAATATAAAAAGTCAAGGGTCAAGAGCCCAACTAAAGCAAACACTCATCTCCACGATGTTCAGAAGACGTCAAAAAAAGACGTCATAAAAACTTTCATTCTGGCCCCTCAGTGGACGTCTTTTCAACCTGAGACAAGACCTAAAAAAGACGTCTTCTGGACGTAAATTGCTCAGTGGGTACTGCTGTGTTAACGTGATGTAGGGCTGTATGATATTGAAAAAAAACAAACAAAAAAAAATTACATTGTGATATTTTGTTTTTCTGCAGATACATGTTGCAATATGAAATAAATTTGGAAAGAATAATTCTAGAATGATTGGGGGTGATTTAAATGAAATAAATGAGTATAACTGAATTAAATGAGTATAATATAATTAATCTGTGTTAAAGCTGCAAAAGTGATTTTCTCTTTGTATTTTGTTGTATGTTAACATTCATGACACAGATAGCAGCAAGCCTGCTGTGACTTTAAAGATGCCATAGAATTGAAAATTGAATTTACCTTGGCATAGTTGAATAACAAGAGTTCAGTACATGGAAATGACATACAGTGAGTCTCAAACACCATTGTTTCCTCCTTCTTATATAAATCTCATTTGTTTAAAAGACCTCAGAAGAACAGGCGAATCTCAACATAACACCGACTGTTACGTAACAGTCGGGATAATTAAAATGTACGCCCCCAATATTTGCATATGCCAGCCCATGTTCAAGGCATTAGACAAGCCAGTATTAACATCTGGATCTGTGCACAGCTGAATCATCAGACTAGGTAAGCAAGCAAGAACAATAGCGAAAAATGGCAGATGGAGCAATAATAACTGACATGATCCATGATAACATGATATTTTAGTGATATTTGTAAATTGTCTTTCTAAATGTTTCGTTAGCATGTTGCTAATGTACTGTTAAATGTGGTTAAAGCTATCATCGTTTCTTACTGTATTCACAGAGACAAGACTGTCATTATTTTCATTTTTAAACACTTGCAGTCTGTATAATGCATAAACACAACTTCATTCTTTATAAATCTCTCCAACAGTGTAGCATTAGCCGTTAGCCACAGAGCACTATCAAACTCATTCAGAATCAAATGTAAACATCCAAATAAATACTATACTTACATAATCGGGTATGCTGCATGTTGAACACTTTGTAAAGATCAATTTTGAGGATTATATTAGCTGTGTGAACTTTGTTTATGCAATGTATTATAAAGTCACGAACTTGGGGCAGGGAGTGCGAGGATTTAAAGGGGCCGCGTAGCCTGAATTGGCGCATATTTAATGATGCCCCAAAATGGGCAGTTCAAAAAATTAATAAAAAAAAAATCTATGGGGTATTTTGAGCTGAAACTTCACAGACACATTCAGGGGACACCTTAGACTTATATTACATCTTGTGAAAAAGCGTTCTATGGCACCTTTAAGACCGGATCCTTTATAATGATACACATCCGTTTTCTTTGTTTGGGTTACTTAAGCCATAAGCAACTGTATTTACAAGGACATTTTGACATAATTCTGCATGTATATGTCCATTCAAGCACAAGTAAAGTGAACGCAATTTGGTGTTCATGTGCATCTGCTCAGCTCCGTGTGACCTAAACACGTGCAACTTGGTTAAACTTTGCAATTTCTGCAATGCGACTATCTGGGATGTGCACATCGCAATATTGATGCTAAAACAATACATTGTGCAGCTCTAATGTGATGGGAATGTATGTCGAACTGCAACTGATTGTGCGCTGTAAAAATCAAGCTGTCATTTCATATGCTCTTAGGGGCCCCCTGGTGGCCACGGAGGCCCTAAGCAGCCACTTAGTTCACTTACAGAGAGGGCTGGCTCTAGTCTGGGTAAACCCAGCCTGATCTGCCGGCGATTTGATTTCGCTCAGCAACTCAGTCTGGAAACCCGTGCATTCATTTCTGCTGCGCTGTTACAATTTTGCGGGAACCAATCACAGACTGGCTTATCCACCTTGCTCGCTATTGGCGGGTATAACACGATGACGATAGAGAAGCGACGGCAAGCAGCTTTCAAACTATCTGATCTACCCGTCTCTCACACAACCGTCTCTCCAAAATAACAATGCACAATCACAGTGACGCCGATTGTGTTAAGCATTTACCTTATCTGAGAGAAATGTAGCAGAGCGCTGATCTGACAGTCTCTTCATAGGAAGATTACAAACAGCGATTGATGACACACGACGATTCTCTGCTGTTATTCTGGTGGTTTGCTTCACGATGTGAGTACAGGACTCTTTTACTTCAATGCCCCTTGGTGGTAGACAATATTTTTATTATTTGCTCTATATGTTTCGTCTCCCTGCTTCTTGCATCTCGCGCCGCCTGAGCTGACTGGAATTCTTTTTGGTTGTCATGACAATGACGTAGTTTAGGGCGGCTATATTCCGCGTTCATTTACACTGAACCAGAACAGTATCAGAGTCGCCTTTTAAACTCTCGACGATGCTGAATGACTTCTTTAGTTAGCAAACAAATTGCTCGAGTGGGTGTAAATACGGATCACTTTCATGTTTTTTTGCACAACCTGCAAAAATCGCTCGATGCCATTGCTGCTTCTGCAAACCGCGGATCAATGCTACAAACTAAACCTGCGTCTCAATCAGCTCCCTAGGTCGTGAGTCAGTATATCATGCAAGTGAATGTGGCTGATTCCCTGATCAGTGCCCTGACTACTGAACTAGGGAGCTGATTGAGACACACGATAAACCTGCCTGGAGTTTTCGCATCGCTCTGCAAAGTACGTCACTCGGATCGTTGATCTGATTGGTTGACGGACTATCCAATTGCGTGACTAATGGTCGTTGATCACGCCTCTTGTGCAGTAGGAAATACATAGCAAAGTCCCCAGACCAATGTTCAATTTTAAATTGAGCTTGGTCTGGTGATAGCCAGACTAGGCTGGCTCTGGCCGGGAGGCTGTTCCACAGCTTAGGGCCAGTAATAGCAAGGCCTGAATCACCTTCTTACCAGCCTTTTAATGTTTTAATATTTTTAAATTTAATATAAAATATTTATAATAACAATTCATATTTTATACATAGTATTTAAAATGATCTGAAGAGTAACCACTGATCTGTTTGTCTGACTCCACCCAAATCATATCAATATATTTGTCCAGCTGTTGGATTTTTTCTGTTTTTGAGTAAGCAGTCATTGAGTGGTTCACCAATTAATTAGTTATTTTAGCACATACAATAACAAAGGTTGGCCCAGATAAGAATCTAAACCCAAAGTTCTTTCCCACAGAATTTGAAGACAATATTTACCAGAGGTGGAAAGTCCAGGGCTCAGAAAGTAAAAGTCCTGCCATATTTTTTTTTCCACCCGCTGAAACAGTGTTAAAGTTAATGAGATAATTAAGTGATTAATTGAGTAATGATTGAGCATTATTGAAGACACCTGATGATAACAAGCAGAATCACCAAAGGAGAAAATCGCAATTTTTAAGCCACCATCGTGGAGATGAGGGTTTGCTTTAGTTGGGCTCTTGACCCTTGACTGTTTAATATTAAACTTTGTTTGGGCCTTTTTAACTCAGTTATAACATCCAGACAAGCAGAAAGAAAAGATAATCAAGTTTTGTTGGTTATGTTTTCACATGCTTATTACTTGGTCTGAACAACACAAACTCATTTGGAGCTTTATCTCTGAGTTAGATTCACATTATTGATTACAGCAGCACTGTGATTCATTGTGCAGCACAAGATCCATTTTTTTTTTTTTCAAAAATAATTCAAAGGTTTCATCAAAAGTTGTTCTTAGAAAAAATAAAAAGAGGCTCTCATGTAGACACACAGATATCAAGAATCAGCTTGTGAATCTCAACAATGGTGACCATCAAAAAGCATGTTGCAGTGCATTCTGGGAGCCACCAATCAAAATTCATCCATGGCTCCCATCATGCATTGCTGCATGAATAAATTATGAGCTGAATTGTCTTAGTAATTTTCTTTATTCTCATATTTTATTTTGTTCCGTTTATGCAACTTTTTAGCTTGTTTTCTAATGTTCAGAGTTGATCTGTTGATCAGAATATGTTGCTTGTCACCATTGTTGAGATTCACAGACTGATTCTTGATGTCTGTGTGTGCCTAAGATAAAGATTTTTTTTTTTTTTGAAGAGAACTTTTAAGAAATCCTTCAGATTATATTGATAAAGCTGATCTCCTGCTGTAGAATCACAGTTCTGCTGTAATCAATAATGTAAATCTAACTCAGAGATTGGGCTCTAGATGAGTTCAGTGATTCAGATCAAATAATGATCATGTGAAAACATAACCAACACCACCTGATCATCTTTTCTCTTTGCTTGTCTGGCTTTTATAACTCAGTTACAGCAGTCCAAACAAATTCTAACATTAAAAAGCGAAGGGTCAAAACAAGAGCCCAACTAAAGCAAACCCTCATCTCCACGATGGTGGCTTAAAAATTGTGATTTTCTCCTTTGGTGATTCTGCTTGTTATCATCAGGTGTCTTCAATAATGCTCAATCATCACTCAATTAATCACTTATTTATCTCATTAACTTTAACAGCGCTTCAGCGGGTGGAAAAAAAAATATGGCAGGACTTTTACTTTCTGACCCCTGGACTTTCCACCTCTGATATTTACACAACATACAGCCAGGAACATGTTGAGGAACACTGTCCCATTTTGTTTACACCATTACAGACAATGTTAAAATTTTAGTGTGTAATTACAGTATATTTCAGGTTAATAAGTAGGGCTTATCTTAGCCTAAAATCAGCCAATTAGCTTATTTTATATTCTAGCTTGTCATTGATATAACAAATGTTTTCATTTGTCATACATATGACTTGGTTAGATCAGAAATTTTAATATGAATATACAAGATCCAAGACCCCAAACAAATTAAACACTAATCACCTTTATAGTGACTTCAAAACAATTACAGTGGTAAACAATATAATTTCTCAAAGTTGCAAGAATGAAGACAACTTTATAATGTGAATTCACAGTAAAACAAGAACAGTAAATTACTGTGATGTAAGTATGCCTTTCATTTTGCTGTTGATTATCAGTAATTGATAATAAAAAGAAAATGAATAAAGTAATTTATTGTCAAATAATACTCCTGTAAATCCTTGGAAATTTTTTACAGTATACAGCATTAGAAACACAGTCACAAAGTGTTTAAATCTGATATTCAAACAATGTAAAACAGTTTTCACCTTTCATTCAGTTTTCATCTTTCATCAGTTTTAATGTGATTTAAAACAAAAACAAAGAATTATGCAGCATGTGAAACACATGGGTTCTTGATCCTCCGGAGCATTCGGGAACTGTGAAATATGAAAAGTTTGAAGCAATGTCATAGTTCATCTAATCATATAAGAACGCAATAAAAAGAGACTGGTACTGTCATGATTAAGAATTATTATGGATGCTTAAGTGACTTGCAAACAGCCATTAGAAACAGCTGAAGGAACAAAATACTTTTTTCCTTAATTATCAATGAAATCTGCCGAGAGCATGTGCAATGTAACTATCAAGTGTAAATTGGGTTAAGAAATGCTTTTCTGGGGCAATAAATAATGGCACAAATCTTAGTAAATCACATTGCATGATTCATTTCAATACTATTTTGTGTCTGAAAGGGAAACTCCTACAAATGCATATGCAATAAAGTCAGTCACAAAAATAGATACCTTTCATCAGAATAACGAATTCGCCTTAAATCCCGCAGTAGAATGGGATCATATGGATCTAGGGAAGATAAAAAGATTATGCCATAAAAACATTTCAATTTGAGTACATACAGATTTTCTCTTGAATTTTTTTTTAGGCTGCACTTATGTCACATTCTAATTCATTTGTTATGGATAATCTTACTTTAGTTTGTGACCATCAAAGAAAATACAAATAAATTCCAAATCAAAATAATATCATCAAAATCTCTACTGGTTAAAATATTTTTACCGTCATATTATGTATACTGTCAAAACATCATTTTAATAGATACATTTTAAAATCAACATAATTGAATATTTAAAAACAGGAGATTTAAAGAAAACATGCTAAGATCAGGGGTGTCCAACCCTGCTGCTGGAGCATTACCACCCTGCAGATTTTAGTTCAAACCCTAATCCAACACACCTGTCTGTAATTATCAAGCAGCCCTGGACACCATAATTAGCTGGTTCAGATGCGTTTGATTCTGGTTGGAGCTAAAATCTGCAGGGTGGTAGGCCTCCAGGACCAAGGTTGGACACCCCTGGTTTACATGTTAAAAGCTCAGTACTTACAACTGTCTTGGTACCATTTTTGTACTTTCAAACAAGGCACAGCAACAATTAAAGCTACAGCTAGAACTACAGCTGCTACTCCTGCTATCATAATCCATTCAGGTATTTTACAGTCAATGCATGTTTCATCTGCAGGAATGAAAAAAAAAACATGATAAATGTTATATCAACATTATAAACTGTTGAACTGTGGCACTTTGACTGTAATTGTGGAAAGCAACAAAAAATCCAGCATTAGGGGCTTTCGCACAGAATAGTTCTAGGAACTTAGTTCTAGGAACTATCCATTAGGATAGTTTCCCAGGAACTAATTTCACTCTTAGTGTTACTGGTTGCACTCGCACAGGGAATAGGAACTGTGAATCGGCTGACAGTGGTGTCTTCAATCGCGGCATTTACTAACGCTAAAAACCGATGAATGGAGGATGCCGTGATTGGAGCTGTGTGTCATGGGTTTCGTGATGACAGAGATGGAATGTAAAAGCATAATCTATGAGACTGAAAGAGCAAAAAGTGGAGCTAAGAGACTAAATCTTCTATGATTTTCAGTATCAAGGCATATAAAAGAACACAACCCTGCAGACAACAGGTAAATGCCGTTTTCGCTGTTTTCCATTTTTGTGAAGTAAATATGTTTACACAGCTTTTTAAAAATGCTAGGTGCTGGTGTTTGACATACATTTGACCGATCAATGTACACTCATGTCACTGATAGTTCCTATAGAACTGGTTTAGACCCTACTCTAAGTTTAGTTCTTCTAAGTTTAGGTCTTCCTAGAACTAAAATCGTTCGTCCTGTGGTGCGAACACGGCAAAATCCAGGTACTTCAGCCAATGAAAAGGTTCCTTTGGTGCAAAAGCCCCTATAATTGTGTTGTCCTCTTACAAATTTGCAAATGACTTGTATTATTACATTTATTAATGCAGAGATTATTAAATTATTAATAATACATTATTAAATTATTAATGCAGAAGGACCACTCATGTATAAACTCTATTCTGCTCATAATCAACCAATATTTTGTTGATATTTACCCCATTCTTCTACAACTGGTTCAGCCAGACTGCTGTGAATGAGCAGACAGTCATAAGATCCTTCATAGTTTCTGTCGATCTTCACACTGGTGCTCATCTGAAAGGTTTCATCATCATTTGGTCTGATTCCAGAAGATGTTTGATCCTCAAGATTAGTTCTGTCCAATCTAATGAACATCAACATCTGAACATCTCTGGGGTAGAAACCAGTGGCCAGACACATCAGAACCAGTTCACGCTTACTATATTCTGTCGCAAATATGTGAACATCTGGTGAACCTGTGGCAGGAAAAAAAATAAATAAAATAAACTTCAAAGAATTTGGTTTTGTGTGCTGTGAAAAAAGTGTTCTTCGTTTTGTGGGTATGATCATAATTCTCTCTTCAATGATATCTAGCTCACATGCAAACTATTGGTGTGACAATTTAACCAATGAAAAAGCATCAAGTTCCTGCTGTCCAAATGAAAATTATTTGTTGGGCCTCCTTTTGATTTGACAGAGACACTATCTAAAACTACTGTTTTACCCTCTTCACTTTTCACTTTCACAGTCACTAGATCTGCAGTGAGAAACATGAAGCATCAGATTAACTAATGCACACACACAATTACATCTGAGAGAGAAAACATTTAGGGTTACTTATGTAACCCTGGTTTCCTGAGATACTGGGAACAAGTGTTGACGAGTTCGCTGAGGTTTATGGGGAAAATGTAGTTTTCTCAGAATCCTTAAGGCTGATGGTTCATATCTGTGCACCTGCACAGACAAATGGCATTTCAGCCCGCTAGGATTAATGGCTTATATAAGTCATGAAGGAATGGCATATCATCAGAATCTTTTGACTTAGTGGCTAGCATGTCTTACTGGCAGCATAGTAGTACGGCAAGCTATGCAATGCTCATTCCCGTTATCTCATAAATGTTCCCTTGCAGTTCACTTGCATTGCGTCAGTTCGTTAACGTTTATGGGGAACTAAATCCAGTAGTGCTGTGCTTCAAGCGCAGAATGGAAGCCACTCTGTGAGCCAATAGCTTTGGAGACGCTCGATTGAGGTTGTCTCAAAGGGAGGGTCCCTAAGTGCCCTAAGAACTGTGGAGAGGTCGCACGACAGGACCAAGCAAGGGCCGGGAGGATTCAACCTCCTAGTCCTTCGGAGAAATTTAATGACTAGGTCAGGTTTCCCAATCGATTGTCCAGCCGTCTGGACATGATTTGCCATAATGGCTGCCACATACACCTTGAGAGTCAAGGGGGTGTGCCAACCATCCAGCATTTCCTTCAGAAATGTGAGAACTGACACAATCTCACATTTAATATGAACTAATTTCCAAACTAAGCACCAGCTTGACAAAATAGACAATTTTTGGGCATATAGGCGGAAAGGGAAGGGGGCATTCACATCCGAGATTGTTCTCATGACCCCCTGGAAAAGGCATTGCCGTTCCTGTCAAGGGGTCAAACATGCAGGTTCCACAACTCTGGTTAGGGGTTTCTCCACAGTGGTATGGGCCACGGGCTGCTGACAGTAGCTGGACCAATTCTGGGAACCAAGACTGGTTCAGCCAGTGTGGTGCCACCAGAAGAACTGAACATCCCTCCTCCTTGATCCTACTGAAGACCTGCAGGAGTAATGCTACAGGAGGGAAGGCATTAAGGCGGAGGCAAGGCAACCTCTGGGCCAGCGTGTCCAATTCCTTTGAAAAGTATATCTGGCAGTGGGAGTTCTCTTCCGTCACAAAGAGATCCACAGGTCCGAAGGTGCGGCATATTACGTTGACCGCCTGGTGGTGGAGTCTCCATTCCCCTGGGGGCAGTCAGCCCTCACTGAGCGTAGGTTCTTCTGTGCCTATAGGAGAAGACAGTTTGCCTGTCTGTTCAGAGACAGGTGTGATTTAAATACTTGGTGGTTTATAAGAGCAACCACTGTCTGTTGTACAAGCTGACCAGGACGTGATCACCCCTGAGTTCCTTCTGGGACTCCTTGAAGGCCAGAATCACCACCATCATTTCTAGATGGTTGATGTGCCAATCCAACATGGGAGTTGCCCATGAGCCGAAGGTTATTCTGCCGTCACACAGGGTGCCCCAGCCTGTCTTGGAGGCATCTGTCATGACCACTTTCCTTCTGGAAACCGAGCCCAGCATTATCCCATTCTGATAAAAGCAGAAGGATTTTCAAGGGACCAAGGCCTCGACGCAGCCACGGATAACCTTGAGAGTATTCCAGCCCATGCACCACACACGGGGTAGGACACAGTCCTTCAACCAGAGCATGAGTGGTCACATATGGAGCAAGCCCAGCAAGCCCATGAGGCCCAACAGCTTCTGAAACATCTTAAGGGGGAGAAGAGACCTCACCCTGATGAGGCTGCCATGCTCCTGATATTCAGGACAAGCTTCTGTGAGAGCCAAGCCTGCATTTGAGCTGAGAAATGAAATTTGTTGGCTGGGGAGCAGCACGCTCTTGCCAAACTTCACCCTGAATACTGGGTTCTCTAGGTGGCTGAGGAGCAGGGATCTGTGTGCACAAAGCTCCCTTTCCAATTGGGTTATAAGTAGTCAATTGTTGAGCTAGTTGAGTATGTGGATTCCTGTCTGTCTCAGAGGGGAGAAAGCCGTGTCTACACATTTATGAAGTGCTAGAGAGAGTTCTAACGGAAGAACTAAATATTGGTACACCACCCCCTCGAACATGAATCTTAAGAACGGTCTGTGATGAGGGGAATCTGAATATGAAAGTAAGTGCCTTTCAAATCCAAATATAAACCAATTCTGCAGAGCAGGATTATAATGCGGCCAATGGCTTGGGCAGGGGCTTTGGTGGGTCGCAGGGCCAAGTCCGTTGCGGTGCACGTCTCCTTAAACAGGTCCAGACTTGTCCATGTCGTGGAGAAGCTTGGCCTGATAAACCTGAAGCTTTGCCATTGTATGTAGTTCTGTGGAGTCCTGGCTATCAGTGGCGAGAAGGAAGAGGCGAGTAGAGGCTTCAGTCTTCTTCAGAGCAGGGAGAGATGATCTTTGTGCAAAAGGAGAAAGATTCTGATGATGTGGCATTCCTGTGTGACTTATATAGGCCATTAACCCTGCCCTTTCTGTGGACTGAAATGCCATTTGTCTGTGCAGGTGAACATGAACCAATCAGTCTTCAGGATTTTGAGAAAACTGAGTTTAGCGGGTTTTGCAAAAAGGAACCCTTGCATATACAATCAAACCAAAATTTATGTAGACACCTTGAACATTTCATTCATTAATACATTGTATTCACTATAGTTTAAAAAAATGGTAATAAAATTGGTATGATCACCAGCTGGAGTGCCCTTGAGGGCCACCAGGGGCACTCCATTCTAGACTGTTGTCACTGTTTTGGACTCCATTACCCTTAACTCTCTGCCTGTTCTATCAGCCATGATTGTTTGCAGCTGTTTGTCATTAGCATATCACCTTGGTCTATAAAAGCCTGGACTTCACAGTCACTCATCACTAGATCTTGTTTATGTATTGTACTGCGTATCTGAACACTTTCCTAAAGTCCTCTGTTTTCCTAGTTTCTGTGTTCTGCTTGGTTCTTTGGATTTCTTTGTTTACTCTTGCCTTGGACATTATCTTTGTTTCGATTGCTCACTTGTGTATGACCTTTGCCCGCTAATTAAAATTAAATTCCTCCTGTAGTCAATTATTTAAAAAAATAAAAAAATGTAATAAATCAAAATCAGAATTTTTAACGAACTGAATAGCTCTCTCAGACCTTGATGGCGATTCCACACTGACTGACATATGCACATGAATCACAATCACAGGCTCACGCTCAGAGCAATATTGTTTTAGCTATGTTTATATTATTAAAATATTTCAAAGGACAAAAACCATTTATTTTTAAAAAACTTTATTGGCTTTACTTCAAGTCAGCTGTCACTTTACTTTGGCGCAAGCCCCTATGTGCTGGCACACTAGGTGTTATGAACCGGGTTTGATTTTCTCCCTGTTTCCTCTTGTCCCTCTGTCTTCATTGCCAATTAAGCCGGGCACACATTTAACGACTAGCTAAAACATTCTAAGACTGAGCTCAACATACAGCGATTGTTTCCTGCAACTGAAGCAGATTTACAGTGGGTACAGAAAGTATTCAGACCCCCTTAAATTTTTCACTCTTTGTTATATTGCAGCCATTTACTAAAATCATTTAAGTTCATTTTTTTCCTCATTAATGTACACACAGCACCCCATATTGACAGAAAAACACAGGATTGTTGACATTTTTGCAGATTTATTAAAAAAGAAAAACTGAAATATCACATGGTCCTAAGTATTCAGACCCTTTGCTGTGACACTCATATATTTAACTCAGGTGCTGTCCATTTCTTCTGATCATCCTTGAGATGGTTCTACACCTTCATTTGAGTCCAGCTGTGTTTGATTATACTGATTGGACTTGATTAGGAAAGCCACACACCTGTCTATATAAGACCTTACAGCTCACAGTGCATGTCAGAGCAAATGAGAATCATGAGGTCAAAGGAACTGCCTGAAGAGCTCAGAGACAGAATTGTGGCAAGGCACAGATCTGGCCAAGGTTACAAAAAAAATTCTGCTGCACTTAAGGTTCCTAAGAGCACAGTGGCCTCCATAATCCTTAAATGGAAGATGTTTGGGATGACCAGAACCCTTCCTAGAGCTGGCCATCCAGCCAAACTGAGCTATCGGGGAGAAGAGCCTTGGTGAGAGAGGTAAAGAAGAACCCAAAGATCACTGTGGCTGAGCTCCAGAGATGCAGTCGGGAGATGGGAGAAAGTTGTAGAAAGTCAACCATCACTGCAGCCCTCCACCAGTCGGGGCTTTATGGCAGAGTGGCCCGACGGAAGCCTCTCCTCAGTGCAAGACACATGAAAGCCCGCATGGAGTTTGCCAAGATGGTGAGAAATAAGATTCTCTGGTCTGATGAGACCAAGATAGAACTTTTTGGAGAAAAGCAGGCACTGCTCATCACCTGTCCAATACAGTCCCAACAGTGAAGCATGGCGGTGGCAGCATCATGCTGTGGGGGTGTTTTTCAGCTGCAGGGACAGGACGACTGGTTGCAATCGAGGGAAAGATGAATGCGGCCAAGTACAGGGATATCCTGACGAAAACCTTCTCCAGAGTGCTCAGGACCTCAGACTGGGCCGAAGGTTTATCTTCCAACAAGACAATGACCCTAAGCACACAGCTAAAATAACGAAGGAGTGGCTTCACAACAACTCCGTGACTGTTCTTGAATGGCCCAGCCAGAGCCCTGACTTAAACCCAATTGAGCATCTCTGGAGAGACCTAAAAATGGCTGTCCACCAACGTTTACCATCCAACCTGACAGAACTGGAGAGGATCTGCAAGGAGGAATGGCAGAGGATCCCCAAATCCAGGTGTGAAAAACTTGCTGCATCTTTCCCAAAAAGACTCATGGCTGTATTAGATCAAAAGGGTGCTTCTACTAAATACTGAGCAAAGGGTCTGAATACTTAGGACCATGTGATATTTCAGTTTTTCTTTTTTAATAAATCTGCAAAAATGTCAACAATCCTGTGTTTTTCTGTCAATATAGGGTGCTGTGTGTACATTGAGGAAAAAAAATGAACTTAAATGATTTTAGCAAATGGCTGCAATATAACAAAGAGTGAAAAATTTAAGGGGGTCTGAATACTTTCCGTACCCACTGCATATACTTACACATGGAATTTGAACACCGACTGTAATCGCAGACTGAACGCGACTGGAAGCGTTTGAGCGCGATCAGTCATAAGTATCAATTTACATTCATAATCAGCCTTACAATCGTTAAGTGTGTGCGCGGCTTCAGACTCAACTGTTTGTCATCACAGTCAGCGCTCGAGCTGAATTGCCTTCACACCTGCTTCACTTCTACTCTGATTTTCTTTGCTATTTCTCCCTGCTGTTTTCTCGCTTCTTTCTCAGATTATTAATTACAGCATTGTGGCGTATATCTCTCTTCTCTGCTCACTTCCAGATATCCTTAACGTTTGATTGTGTGTTCATCTCAGTCTTAGTCTCAATAGCCGTCCTGATACCCGACCATCTGAAAATTTATCTTAATTATGTCAGATTACACTTAAGCAAAACATGGTCAGGTCAAAGTGTCTGAACAATTTTTGGTTCCAGATTTTTATGAGTTTTACTGGTAGTCCAATGTTTAATGAATTTTTGGGTATAATTGTCACAGCTCCCGGACTCCATTTCCCATGATCCTCTTGTCTCCACACCTGCACTCACTTCCCTCGTCTTCTCCCCATCATCACGGATCACCTGCACCTGTTCCTGATCATCATCACTTCCTTTATAATTAATCATCGCGTATATGTGTTTGGTGTTATCCTCCTTTGTTCATTAAAGTACCTAATATTGTGGAGATCTGCATACGTCTCGTCACTACAACACCAGCATCGGTAACAATAATATGTCACAGTTTACTTTATTTTGCTATCCTCATTTACATAAATGAACTATAGTGTCATGTACCCACTAGTAAAAATATATAAAAAATGTCTGAATAATTTTTGGTTTGACTGTATGAACAAAATGTAAATTTTCCTTTTTTTTCCCATAATGTACAACAAAGTTTTTCACAATTTAAAAGTCAATATCAGATACAAAACCACACTCAAATGAGACTAGTTAATTCATCAACCATTTTACATTTCACATTGAATGACCATAAATCTCTATTACTGTACCAGGGAATAATTAGATAATTAAGAAAAAGCCTCCTGGACTGTTTGCCTACAGTGGTTCAGACTGCAAGGTTGCCGAATGACTAAAGATACATTATCAGCAAGATGGTAGAAAACTGTACATTTCTTGTCTATTACCACCCACTTCTAATTATACCAACAATGGAAATAAGCACATTCATAATAGCAAAATATGTGGGAGAGCATTGCTATATTGTAACAATACTGTATTGCAATAAATACCGAATCAGAACTAGTTCGCCCATCACTTGTAATGAAAGAGTTTAATGACAATGTCTGGTAATGGTTACACTTAAAGTTGTTACAAAATAGATGTATGCGATGATAAAATCATATTCCATTAATCGTAACCAGCATATATGTTACCTAAGAGTTGTGGGGGTGGGGGGGAAGGACACACACACACACACACACACACACACACACACACACACACACACACACACACACAGATGGGGACTAATTAAAGTGATCTGATCAGAACTTACTATGTTTTGTGTTGTTAAATGTTGAGATCCAATCCATGCAGTTCTTGAGGAAATACTAGATGAACTGGTTTCGTCCTGTTTGAAGATCCCATCTCTTTTTGGTTCTTTTGGCTTTGGGGTTTTTATCAATCCACTTCATAGTGTCAGAATTAAAGGATATAAAATACTCTCCATCAAATCCATATTCATCAAAGACAGTCAGATTCACTGTTCCATCAGGAAGTTTCTCCAGTTCACAGCCAATTATTCTCTGAAGAACATGAAGCTCTACAATCACAGAACAACACTCATGGGAAAATATATAGCCTATAGTGTGCATATAATATGCATAGAATTATATTGAAATATAAGCAGTTTCATAACATGTCTGATATTTATTAAGAGTAAAGCATAAATCTCACCAGAACACTGTGAGTTTGGGCAGTTTGACAGAGTCCTGATCTGATGAATGAACCAGTCTCTATGATCAGGCGGATCATCAGGTGCATTTGTTTGGTCACTTTCAGTCAAAATCCAGACTCTTTCTTTATCACTGAAGTGTTTGATCTGTCTATCATCATAAACAGCTACAGCACTGAACTCTGGGTTCCGGTATGTTCCCATAATGGCTGTAAACATGTAGTGCAGGTAGTGTCTCTCTGAGGAACAAAACACAAACAACAATGAAATAACACATTATGTAAAAAGATAGGCAAAATACTGTTTATTAAAAAACACCTTTAATATAACCTGAAGACAATTTCAAATTGTTTGTAGTATGTTTCTATGTAACTGGTTGCCTATCTGTCAATCAGAGTGCTGTATACAAAAACCGTGTTCTTACCTCGCTGTGCATCAGTTAAAAAAGGGCAAAACAGTAAATAAATAAGCAAAATCATTTTATGTCTACATAGAACATGTTTTAAACTACAGTCTATTTATATTTCAGAGGAGCAGTATGTACACATTAAATGAGAAACTGAAAGTTGTGAAAATTGGATGCTTGCTTAATGAAATCACAACATGTTTGTCTTCATTCCTGAGGTCACGTTGTTAAAAAGGCATCATATTACATATGCCATTTTGCATACAGTATGTAATATGATGCCTATGATTTTGCATACAAGGATTTCTGAAGGATCATGTGACACTGAAGACTGGAATAATGATGGTGACAATTCAGCTTTGATCACAGTGATAAATTATATTATATTAAAATATTAAAATAGAAAACCATAATTTTAAATTGTAATAATATTCCACAATATTATTATTTTTTCTGTATTTATTATGAAATAAATGTAGTCTTAATGAGCATAAGAGACTTTGTTCAAAAATATTAAAAATTAGTATAGTAATAGTATAAAATGGTGTTTCCAAACTTTTAACTGGTAGTGTATATTGCAGACCATGAACGTTTACTAAATGCTTCTGTAGTCCATTTCTACAGTCTTCTACAGGTTATGAATTCAAAACCACAAGCTTGTGGTCATGTAATTTTCACACTGAAAATTGCAAATTCATTTCTTAACCTTTTTTAATTGGCTTTGGTACAGTTTTCACAAGTATGAGCCATATTTTCAAAAGTTATGCTTGTAAGGCATCTTTACACAGCAGAGGTAAGCAGGGGCGGACTGGCCATCTGTGTGATCTGGAGAATCACAGAACGGCCGGTACTCCAGGACGGCCGGCGGGCCGGCCCACCACCCGCCACGCACGCAGTCATCATCTGTTTTTTTCCCCAACTAATCTGTTTCACACTCCAGTACTGTAGGTGGCAGCAATGCACCTTTAAGTTGTATGCCAGCTGCACTGGCCGTGGCCGCCAAGTAAGCAGCAAAGACGTTAGATCCATAGACAGTAAAAGAAATGGACACAGCCACCCCATTGGAACTCAATTGAGACAAGTGAAGCCCATTTTTAGCGATTTTTAGCACTTCCGTTTCTGACGCGCAGACTCAAACTAAGCTTGATGACGTCAGCAACCTGTCTGACAGATGTAAATCTTCTAGTAGCTGTGCGTGCAAACTGCCATCGTTAATCTTGCAGAGACGGCGAGCTTGAGCGGGGAGTTCTTTGGCGTGAGTGAGCAGGAGTAAGTATTCTGATTAATTATTTTGTATAGTATTTTAAAATGTAACGCCAGTACGCCATATTAAGTTAATGCATACTATTGCCTGCGAGCTTCTCCTCCTGTCTGTACGGTAATTTCTCTACTGTGCGACAGAGAGTCGAGTGGTTATGACGCAATCGTTAGCCTATTTTACAAAAACTGTTTCTACGGGGCCATAATGTAACATAGAAGGTAATGGAGCCCTTTATACATTGTCGTGTATCTTTAGAAATAAATAATGGACAAATGGAGTCTTTAAACGCCTCAGATGTAAAGTTATTCGCTGTCAAAGTGACGCCAAAATGAATGGGAGTCAATGGGATGCTAACGCAAGTGAAGTTCGGCTACAAGATGGCGGCACGCGGCCAACTTCAACTTCCGGTCGACTTCCTTGGGCACTGGTTAGATCAGTGGTCTCAAACTGCCGGCCCGCCCACCGATCTCAAAAATAAAACATAATCCGGCCCGCTAAATTATTATTATTATTATTATTCTCTAGTTGCTACCTGTCTGATATGCAAAGAAAAAGTCGCCGTTCTAAGGGGCATTCACATATCGCGTCACATAAGCGGCCGCACTGCGTTCTCCTTTCCAATGCGCTTTCGCTCCAGTGGCGTCTGTCGTTGCTATGCAACCATGAGCCGCGCTCTCAATCGCTTCTATTATGAGCGTGCTTGCCTAAATTACAGTAAAAGCACTCGACTTTAAGTCACGAGCGCCGATTTAAACCACCGAAACGCGTCCGATGCAGCCATTAAACGTTACCGATGCTCAAACGGCATCTTGGACAAATGTGGCCCAGCTGTGTGAGCACAAGCGCTGCAGGTGTCTGTCAAGAAACAGAGGAGTGTACAAATGTATTCAGGGATTGTATTTGTTCAGTACAGTGTTGTTCAGTGCAAGATTTTAATGTTATTTAAGCTAACATAAAGTAAGGGAAAATACTTCCACTAGATGTTAAAAACTAATAATGTATGTAACAATGAGAGATTTTTATTTTTTTGGCAAATAAAGTTATATAGCTCCAGTTTTTTTGTTTATTTCGGACCCCTCCACGCCACAAGTGTTGCTGGTTTTGTTCCTAAATTACTGATTTTTTATTCCATATATCTTGTTGGATGTGAGAAGTCGCACCAGACTATTGCAATTAATAGTATTATATTAGTAATAGTATTATATAATTATATTACACTCTGTAACAATGAGAGAGACACTGCTGTTTACATTTAGTATGGTAAATACGATATTTATAGTATAGGTATAAAAATATTTTAGTAGGCCTAATGAAATTTGAAGTAAATGAGAAATAATGCAAAGGAAAGTAAATTTTCTGAAAAGTTGCGCTTTCTTGCGCTTGAAGGATAATATGGCCCTCCTATGAGGTGTCAATCACAGAATCGGCCCCCCGACAATTTGAGTTTGAGACCCCTGCTATAAGAGTATTCAAGTTAATCTAATATGCTTTTAACACAACATCTAGTCAACATCAGTGCTATTGTTATAATTTGGATGGTATAGTATCATGACCCACAATTAAAGTCTTGTGACACTCATGCCAGACGTTATTGTTGTTGTTGTCGAGTTTCCGCACGCCAATTGCTTTGGGCTGGGCCTAGTCAAAGTCCAGGGCCGTTTTTTAGTCCCAGTCCGTCCCTGGAGGTAAGGCAGCACTGTGCCTGCATAACATTTTGTGCAAAGATGAAATTCAGCATAAAATCCAGGCTAAATTATGTCTGCTTTGACCCTCAACCCTTTGTATATTGAAGTATACAGTTGTAAGTGTAAATGTATTTATGGCACCGGTTTTTAAAATTTGAGCACAGAACACCACTGAGAATATAGTATTGCTGTATTAAAAGGAATATTCTGTTTCATGACAAAACATAATTGAAAATTCATAATTTTGTCGGTCAGTGTCAGCACTGGGTTTTGGGAAATATTGTTTACATTCTGCTTTTTTTCTCCATTTTCTTCCTCTCTGTTACTCTAGATTCACTGTACCTGCAGATCATATTGAAACATATAGGCCTAGTGTGTGGAGGATACATGCTCCTATAAGAGTAATTATGATAATATTCTCCTCCATCACAGTCAGTGGTGTCACTAAAAATGTAAAAAAAAAAAAAATCACTTAATAAAAATTAGGTAACGCAACACAAGTTCTAAATATTTTGTAACAGCTTAATTAAATTGTGTTCAATCCACTTATACTGTAACCCACTAAACACTGGACGTCGGATAGACGTGCAGATCATGTCTATATTAGGTCCGTCGGTCCATGACCATTTCTGAACATCTATTCGACGTCCAAACTAGGTCCACTATTTGGACGTCCAACCATGACCCAATTTGGACGTCATCTTGACGTTCAACATTTGACCTTTGAACGGGGTAATTTTTTTTGGACGTCATTTGGACGTCTATAACAGATGCAGGAAATGTACATGATTAACATGTAATATTTGTTTTATAGGGCCTATCAACATGATTAATACACGAAGAGTTCAGATGCAAAAGCCTCTAAGTGCCATCTGAAATTTTATCAAGCTTGTATATTTAAGTTCAATAATTTCACTTAAATGGCAATGCAAATTACCTATTAACTGTCATTTAAGTGAAATTTATTTTTAGTGCTATATCATACTTTTACTGTATTATTTCAATCATTGTTGTTAGATTTGTTTTTATATTTGAGTAAATTATGATCCAGCTATGTTGTCGGGGGGCTATATGCCCCTGGTAGGGTCACCCAAGGCAAACAGGTCCTAGGTGACAGGTCAGACTAAGAATGGTTCAAAAAAGCCCCTTATGAAAAGATTTCCACCAAGATCAGTTACGTCGCCCGGTATGGCGCAACCGGGGCCCCACCCTGGAGCCAGGCCCGGGGTTGGGGCTCGCATGCGAGCGCCTGGTGGCCGGGTCTTACCCCACGGGGCCCGGTCGGGCTCAGCCCGAAGCAGCGACGTGGGGTCGACCTCCCGTGGGCCCACCACCTGCGGGAGGGATCGTAAGGGGCCGGTGCATTGTGGATTGGGCAGCAGTCGAAGGCGGGGGCCTCGGCGACCCAATCCCCGGACACGGAATCTTGTGCTAGGGACATGGAATGTCACCTCGCTGGGGGGGAAGGAGCCTGAGCTTGTGCGGGAGGTTGAGAGGTACCGACTAGAGATAGTTGGGCTCACCTCCACGCACAGTTTGGGCTCTGGAACCCAACTCCTCGAGAGAGGCTGGACTCTCCACTACTCTGGAGTTGCCCGCAGTGAGAGGCGGCGGGCTGGTGTGGGCTTGCTCATAGCCCCCCAGCTTAGCCGAAATGTGTTGGAGTTTACCCCGGTGAACGAGAGGGTCGCTTCCCTGCGCCTTCGGGCCGGGGATAGGTCTCTCACTGTAATTTGTGCCTATGGGCCGAATTGCAGTGCAGAGTACCCGGCCTTCTTGGAGTCTCTGGGAGGGGTGCTAGAAAGTGCTCCGACTGGGGACTCCGTCGTTCTACTGGGGGATTTCAACGCTCACGTGGGCAATGACAGTGACACATGGAGGGGAGTGATTGGGAGGAATGGCCCCCCTGATCTGAACTCGAGTGGTGTTCTGTTATTGGACTTCTGTGCTAGTCATGGCTTGTCCATAACGAACACCATGTTCAAGCATAAGGGTGTCCATCAGTGCACATGGCACCAGGACACCCTAGGCCGGAGATCGATGATCGACTTTGTGGTTGTTTCATCGGACCTCCGGCCGTATGTCTTGGACACTCGGGTGAAGAGAGGGGCGGAGCTGTCAACTGATCACCACCTGGTGGTGAGTTGGATCCGATGGCGAGGGAGGAGGCTGGACAGACTCGGCAGACCCAAACGTGTTGTGAGGGTCTGCTGGGAACGTTTGGCCGAGCCCCCTGTCAGAGAGGTCTTCAACTCCCACCTCCGGCAGAGCTTCGATCGGATCCCGAGGGAGGTTGGAGACATGGAGTCTGAGTGGACAATGTTCTCAGCCTCCATTGTAGACGCGGCCATTCGGAGCTGTGGCCGTAAGGTCTCCGGGGCCTGTCGTGGCGGCAATCCCCAAACCCGGTGGTGGACACCGGAAGTAAGGGATGCCGTCAAGCTGAAGAAGGAGTCCTATCGAGCCTGGCTGGCTTGTGGGACTCCTGAGGCAGCTGACGGGTACCGGCAGGCCAAGCGGACTGCAGCCCGGATGGTTGTGGAGGCAAAAACTCGGGTCTGGGAGGAGTTTGGTGAGGCCATGGAGAAAGACTATCGGTCGGCCTCGAGGAGATTCTGGCAAACCATCCGGCGCCTCAGGAAGGGGAAGCAGTGCCCTGCCAACACTGTTTACAGTGGAAGTGGGCAGCTGTTGACCTCAACTGGGGATATCGTCGGACGGTGGAAGGAATACTTCGAGGATCTCCTCAACCCCAGCGACACGTCTTCCTCTGAGGAAGCAGAGGCCGAGGGCTCAGAGGTGGACCCGTCCATCACCCAAGCTGAAGTCACCGAGGTAGTTCAGAAGCTTCTCGGTGGCAAGGCACCGGGGGTGGATGAGATCTGCCTTGAGTACCTTAAGTCTCTGGATGTTGCAGGGCTGTCTTGGTTGACACGCCTCTGCAACATCGCGTGGCGGTTGGGGACAGTGCCCATGGACTGGCGGACCGGGGTGGTAATCCCTCTTTATAAGAAGGGGGATCGGAGAGTGTGTTCCAACTACAGGGGGATCACACTCCTCAGCCTCCCTGGAAAAGTCTATGCCAGGGTACTGGAGAGGAGAATTCGGCCGATAGTCGAACATCGGATCCAGGAGGAACAATGCGGTTTTCGTCCCGGTCGTGGAACACTGGACCAGCTCTATACCCTCTTCAGGGTGTTGGAGGGTTCATGGGAGTTTGCCCAACCAGTCCACATGTGCTTTGTGGATATGGAGAAGGCATTCGACCGTGTCCCTCGTGGCACTCTGTGGGGGGTGCTCTGGGAGTATGGGGTCCGGGGCCCCTTGCTAAGGGCTGTCCGGTCCCTGTACGACCAGAGCAGGAGCTTGGTTCGCATTGCCGGCAGTAAGTCAGGCCTGTTCCCGGTGCGTGTTGGACTCCGGCAGGGCTGCCCTTTGTCACCGGTCCTGTTCATTGTTTTTATGGACAGGATTTCTAGGCGCAGCCAGGGGCCAGAGGGAGTCCGGTTTGGGGACCATAGGATTTCGTCACTGCTTTTTGCAGATGATGTTGTCCTGTTGGCTCCATCAAACCAGGACCTTCAGCGCGCATTGGGACGGTTTGCAGCCGAGTGTGAACTGGCTGGGATGAGAATCAGCACCTCCAAGTCCGAGGCCATGGTTCTCAGCCGGAAAAGGGTGGCTTGCCCCCTTCAGGTTGGTGGAGTAGTCCTGCCTCAAGTGGAGGAGTTTAAGTATCTTGGGGTCTTGTTCACGAGTGAGGGAAGGACGGAGCGGGAGATTGACAGGCGGATCGGTGCAGCTTCTGCAGTAATGCGGTCGATGTACCGGTCCGTCGTGGTAAAGAAGGAGCTGAGCCGTGAGGCGAAGCTCTCGATTTACCGGTCAATCTACGTTCCAACTCTCACCTATGGTCATGAGCTTTGGGTCATGACCGAAAGAATGAGATCCCGGATACAGGCGGTCGAAATGAGCTTCCTCCGTAGGGTGGCTGGGCGTTCCCTTAGAGATAGGGTGAGGAGCTCTGTCACTCGGGAGGAGCTCGGAGTAGAGCCGCTGCTCCTCCACATCGAGAGGAGCCAGCTGAGGTGGCTCGGGCATCTGTTCCGGATGCCTCCTGGACGCCTCCCTGGGGAGGTGTTCCGGGCATGTCCCACCGGGAGGAGGCCCCGGGGAAGACCTAGGACACGCTGGAGGGACTATGTCTCTCGGCTGGCCTGGGAACGCCTCGGGATTCCCCCGGAAGAGCTGGAGGAAGTGTCTGGGGAGAGGGAAGTCTGGCTGTCTCTGCTTAGAATGCTGCCCCCGCGACCCGGCCCCGGATAAAGCGGAAGAAAATGGATGGATGGATGGATGGATGATCCAGTTATTTGGATTTATTTTTAAAGTGGCTTTTGTTTATATTATTGTGTTGTTGCTTTTTTTTTACCAAAAGTGTTGCACTTTTATTTACAGTATTTAAACTTGTGAGTTTGAAACCCTTTTTTACAAAATAAATGAAAACGTCAATGGCAAAATACTTTAGGCTCACGTTTTCTCATAAATCATCTTTGGGTATCTAGAAAAGTGCTATACAAGTGTTATTAATTTTTTATTATTTTGTCTAAATACTTGGTGATATAAATTGCAATATAAGGGGGCGCCAAAAAAAAATCTTGCCTAGGACGCCAAAGAGGCTAGGACCGGCACTGCTGCCAGGGAAGTGGCAAAAACAGTGGGTAGAGGAGAGGATGAGAGAGAGGCCTAAAAACAAATGTAGCTCCACTTTCTTCTTTGCGAGAGTTTGGGATATCCCACAAGCCAAGCTACAAAGGCCTAAATTGATGTTTTAATGTAATTTTAAATGCAGTGTTACACTGATACAATATAAAATTACAAATAATTAAATGTGTTTTATCAGAAATGTTTCTGTTTCATTTTGCAGTTTGACTGGCTCATTTTTGCTGATCAGCCGGGCCATTTTACCTGAACAAAATGTGGGACAGCTAATGTTTCAAAATCTGTAGGGCCTGAACGATTACATTTGATTACATCAGTTCAAGACAAAAATATTAAAAACAGTCCTTATTAATCATAAGAACACAGTTAAATGTCATAGGCTACATATGTTTTTTGTTAGTGTCCTAACAAGCAATTAACCAAAAAGTGGCACAATTTGCCTGATATCACCCTACAAGTGGTAACTAAATAAATTTTTTAATACAGAAAGAGTAGCCTATGTTAAAATGCACATATTAGTTCATATGTCTCAACATAGCACAGTTGAGTAAACCTAGATGTTGTTAGGATTATTTTGATAAGTATACTAAAGAAGAATTTTTAGTACAAAATTAGTGCGCGAAAATAGTGCACTTTAAGTAGGTTACATTTTGGAAGTGTACTTTTTATCACCTGGTTGTGGATTGGAGCGCATCCAGACAGAGCGAGCGACCGAGAAGATGGAAATTTGATCGAAGTAGCCTGTCTTTTACATGTCATTCTAATGGCGATACTGCCTAAATGTCATTATAATTGTATAATGAGAGTGCAAGTAAAAGTAGCCTACGCACGGCGTTTCCTGACACAGTACATCAGGTGACAAAATGGACAGGGACCTGTAAACAAACTACTATAAATATGCTTTAAAAGTTTATTTTATATGGGCTACAATTGTATAATACCATAAATTTGTTTCTAGTAGCTACATCTGTAGGTTCTGCATGTAATGTGTTTTCCCATTTTTGCTGGTAAAGATCAGTAGTTAGTTTGTTCCCTACCGAAACTAATAAGGCTTGTTCTTACCTTGCTGCGCGTCCCTTGGAAAAGAGTTAAACAATATAAAAATAAGCAAAAACATTCCTTTGTCTATACAGAAAATGTTTTAAACAGAGTCTATCAAGCATTTTTGTCCATTATATTTCAGAAGAGAGCCCTGAAGCTTTAACTACATTAATGTGAAAGCATATTAAGTGTCTTCTGGGTTGTATTGAGCGCGTTCACTGGCTGCTTGGTGAAATTACACCTTCGTTTTCATTCCCGAGGGAAAAAGACATCCGCAAAAAGCATCTCTCCAGCAAGCGGCAGTATTGTAACGCTATGCAGAACTGGACACGCCTCTTCACGAGTCTTATCCAATCAGAGGGTGGTGTTTTTCTGTAGACTAACTTGCACTGATGAGATAATGAATTGATTAATTCACGGAAATAAATTAAGAGTATAAATAAGTTGAAAATAGTCCAATTTGATTTCATTTCGATTTTAAGCACTTGGTAGAAGCATGTCTGACATTCAGCTGCAGTGTCTATGTGGTATTTATATAAAAACAGTCACATTCTCAGCAGTTTTATGACAAAGTTTTTAAACAAATATACACAACGATTATAGATGCTTTGCATTTAAAATAAGTTTTTTATTTGTTTGTTTTTTTGTCTTTTATAAATGCTTTCAGATCCTTCAACTTGCCAAATTACAGGAACACGAAGGACACAGGTTAATATAATCATGATGCAGCAGCATAATAAAGTAAACATTACACAGAATACTATACTAGGAATACTAGTCCTGGCAGGATTTAAAAACATTTGAAAATAAACGACCTTGAATTCAGCAGAGGGTCATTCAATTTAATACATAAAAAGAATGACCCCTGAAAGTTGAAACCCAATCGCAATAATAACACTTCATGTATTAGAAGAGAGGCTCTATGGGGTGAGGAATGCTCCTAACATCTCTAACATGTATTTGCTTGTTTCATAAAGCTATGAAACTATACATATAAAAATCTTAAATCTAAAGTATTTTCTATAATCTCAATGCTGAAAATTTTCTAATTCTGCACCCCATAATAATCTCAACCCTTACAGTTCCTGTCAGTATTTTAGCAGCAGATGATACAGATACAGCAAATAGCTCAACAATGTTTGGACTAGTGATATATCAGCCAAGTCAATTAACTAATTGAGAAAAAAAAAAAACTTTTTGTCTATCTTTGCCATAATATTAAAAGTCCCATTTCATCATTTTACATTGGTTTTCTTGGTAGGATGTGTGATGAAATTCTACCTGGAAACAGCTGAATTTAATGGCCAAAAATACAATTTTAGTTTAGCACACTGTTATATAATTGACTTCCTGAAGAGTGTAACACTGTGACACTGATCTGTGTCCATCTGGTTCTAACAAGTGTTTCAAATGTGTTTGCTGTGGCACTTTTGATCAAACCACAGAATAGTTTAGCATTTTGAACTTTTAAATGTTTCACTGCTGTAAAACACCATTTTACAATTCACTACTGTGTATTTGACTGAACCGATTAGAGAACTGTTTTTTATGTAACACATATTATGTGATCAAGACCCTCAGTGTCATATTTCAATGGAGCATAAAGAACATAATAAACAAGTAACTGTCATACATATTGTTAATAAATCAGAACTGACTCAGGTTAGAAAATGCTGACGGAAAAAAAAAAAAAAAAACAAGAACAGAAAAAAAACAGAATGAATGGACATGAAAAACATTTCATTCAATGCCCATAAACTTGTGCACGTCCCAGTCCAGTCTGTAGATCCATCAGCATTGAGCTCATGATTGAATCACATCAGCAGACGCTGCACTGGTCATCTGTATCTGATCACTCACTGCGCCATAAGAGGGATGATTTCTCACCAGACCTATAAGATACATTATAAAAACAGATATGTTCTTGTAAAAATGTAAATACGAGCCACAAACAAATGTACAATTATTCACACTTTTCAGTTGTTTGATAAATACTGTAAAATAGATGCATTTACCTTGTAGTGTAGTCAAATGAAATCCAAGTCATGAAAAAAATCTTACTATCATCAAAATCTCTATCACCATGTTCACTTATTTCTACCATCATTTACTGCCAAACTGTCCATACATTTTAAAATGTCTTTAAACAATGATATATAAAAACAATGGATTTTAAGCTACAATGATCATACTGATTATTTATAACTCACCATCTGAGTTTCTCCATTTGTAGACACAGCAAGTAATCAGAGCTGCAACTAGAATTAGAACTAGAGCTAGAACTAGAACTGCTACTCCTCCTATAACAGACCATCGAGGTTCTGGTTTAAAACATTTTCCATCTGCAAAAAATGGTATTACTTTAAAATAAGGTTCATTGGGTAACATGAACTAAGAATCAACTGCACTTATAAAGCATTTATTAACCTTTGTTAATGTTAATTTCAGCATTTACTAATTATTAAAATCTTGTTAAAGGTGCCATTTTTCACAAGATGTAATATAAGTCTAAGGTGTCCCCTGAATGTGTCTGTGAAGTTTCAGCTCAAAATACCCCATAGATGTTTTTTAAATTCATTTTTTTTAACTGCCTATTTTGGGGCATCATTAAACATGCGCTGATTCATTATATATGCCGACTCAGTGTGCGTCCCCTTTAAATTCTCGTGCTCCCCGTCCCTAAACTCACGACTCTATAATACATTGCATAAACAAAGTTCACACAGCTAATATAACCCTAAAAATGGATCTTTACAAAGTGTTTGTCATGCAGCATATCAGATCATTTATTTGGATGTTTACATTTAATTCTGAATGAGTTTGATAGTGCTCCGTGGCTAACGGCTAATGCTACACTGTTGGAGAGATTTATAAAGAATGAAGTTGTGTTTATGAATTATACAGACTGCAAGTGTTTAAAAATGAAAATAGCGACGGCTCTTGTCTCCGTGAATACAGTAAGAAACGATGGTAACTTTAACCACATTTAACAGTACATTAGCAACATGCTAACGAAACATTTAGAAAGACAATTTACAAATATCACTAAAAATATCATGTAATCATGGATCATGTCAGTTATTATTGCTCCATCTGCCATTTTTCGCTATTGTTCTTGCTTACTTGTATAACGTCTGATGATTCAGCTGTGCACAGATCCAGACGTTATTCTGCCATTGTCTAATGTCTTGAACATGGGCTGGCATATGCAAATATTGGGGTCATACATATTAATGATCCCGACTGTTACGTAACAGTATTGTTGAGATTCACCTGTTCTTCGGAGGTCTTTTAAACAAATGAGATTTATATAAGAAGGAGGAAACAATGGAGTTTGAGACTCACTGTATGTCATTTCCATGTACTGAACTCTTGTTATTTAACTATGCTGAGGTAAATTCAATTTTCAATTCTATGGCACCTTAGATTAGGTAATGCACTGTGAACTAACATGAACAAACAATAAACAACTCTGGTGCAGTGGTGGCATTCAAACAGTTCCCAGTTCCCTGTCCTGATCAACAAGATGTTCTTTGAATCCCGGCCACAAGTGCACCTTCAGAGAGAACATTCAGCCTTTGAGTCAGATTTTGGAGGAAAGATGTCTACTGAAACTGTCATCAGTCAGTGACGTTTCCCAATTTTTCTCTCCTCTCAATCACCTCATTTATCTCCTACCTTAACAGAGTTAAGAACCTCCAAGTCAGGTCCATCAAAGGTTACCTGAGCGGCATCCAGTTTTCCCACAAACTGATTTACGCCGCTGCCTCCTGCGAGATAAATAATTCACAAACCTCCCTCTTGATCAAAGGAATTCAATGATCACAACCCTCTCACCCCTGACACCAGACAACCCATAACACTAGACATTCTCACAAAATGTGTTCTCCGCAAAGGCTACCAGCCCATTAATACCGCCCGTACACTTGTTGCTATGTTTATTTTAGCCTTTTTTGGTTTTCTTGGATTCTCGGATCTCGCTATCACCAAATTCGAGCCAAAAGTCCACCCCACCCTCTCAGACATACTCAATAGCGAAACAATCCCCTAATGAATTAAACAAAGCAAGATAGACCAAGCTAAAAAAGGCCATTTTATTTATATTTTTTATTATTATTTATAATATAATTATTTATATTTTTAAAAAAATTATTTTTACATCAACAAAGCCCACCAAACACTCATATACAAACCTCTGGTACTATCCTCGACCCTCCAGGTCTTTCTTCGTTTCAAACCTCAGACAGGGCTTACCCATCCTATGCCATGAGTACTGAACTCCCGATGGACACTACGAGAGCCCTTCAGGTCAGTTCCCTATTCTATGACTATTGACTATAACTTCTGTCAAACACTTCGAGAGCCTCCTGGTCGAGCAACCTTGCCTTTCTCCATCTGACTGTCGGCAAGGCGTACCCATCTGATGCTGTGAGTACTCCTGTCGAACGCTGCGAGAGCTCTCCTCGCCAGATTCTTCAAATTTCATTTCCAGTAGGGCCCACTCAGCCAATGCCATGACCTGTTCAAGTCAGAGGCAGAGCAGACCCTCCAGGTCGGGTGGCTCAAATCACGCTGCACCTTGGCATAGGCTGACATGGTCCACCCGTCCCATCAAAGGCTATGTAGGCCCTCCCGGTTAGGTGATTCGGGCCTTGATCTCCCCGTTCATTGGCCGGAAGGGCCTGTCTGCCCAGTGGCGTGAACTGCTCCTGTTGGAGGCAGTGTGGGATCTCCTGATCGGACATCACAAATCATGCTGTTCCTTGTTTAATGGCCAGTAGAGCCCCCCCATCTAATGCTGTGAGCTGCTCAGAGGTTGTGTGGGCCCTCTCGGTCAAACGACTAAGCTTTTTCCCAAAATACCAGCCCCCCCCAAATTTCGGTGCTCATCTGCTTTTGGGGGAATACTCTGGGTTTGTGCCAAATTCCATGCCGAAACCCTTCCCACGGACAGCACTCCAAATATGCATAATCTTTACTCTATTTAATTATATCAAGTAAAATATCAAATGACATAAACAGATGACCTACACCTACACCACAGTGAACACCGCCATCTAGTGGTTAAATAATCATTATGTTTAGCTCCTACAGTAATTGTTTGTATCAGAGGTCTTCAACCCAGCTCCTGGGGACCCACTGTCCTGCAAAGTTTATTTCCAACCTGCTTTAGCACATTTTCCTGTGTATTTTCAAGTTATCCTGAAGAGCTTGATTTGCTGCTTTGGGTGTGTTTGATAAGGGTTGGAGCTGGAGACAAAGGGCCTCCAGGAACAGGACTGAAGACCTCTGGTTTGTATTATTATGTTCTGTTGCTACAACATTGTGAGTGACAATTTATGATGATATTTACCCCATTCTACTGAAACTGGTTCAGTCAGACTGCTGTGAATGAGCAGACAGTCATAACACCCTTTTTGGTTTCTGTCGATCTTCACACTGATTCTCATCTGAAAGGTTTCATCACCATTTGCTCTGATTCCAGAAGATGTTTGGTTCTCAAGAACAGTTCTGTTCAATCTAATGTTCATCTGAACATCTCTGGGGTAGAAACCAGTGGCCAGACACGTCAGAACTATCTTACTTTCATCATCAGCAGCAGCTTTCCCCACAAAGACATCTGGTTTAACTAGAGAACAAAATCATAATGCAATTAACAAACAAACATTTACAAAGAATTTGGTTCTGTCTCTGTGGTTTCTGTACTTAAAAAAAAAAAAATGTTTTATTCCCCCCCCCCCCCCCCCCCTTTTTTTTTAAATCACAATTTATGTTTCACAGAAGATCTAAATTGAATCTAAATTTGTACTTTGCGTAGAATTGTGTTTTTAACATACAGGTAGTTATAAATACTATAACCTAGAAAACTTTCTGAATTATTACAATTTAAAACATTTTTTTAATTTTGATAAATTTCTCAGCAAACAAGACTTAATATCTTTATTTTGCCTCTTAAATTTGTACTGGACGACAAGACAAAAATACAAAGTATGAAAGTCTTTTTTTTTTTTTTTGTAGTGTATACACACAAACACAGGACATAATTAAAATGATCTGATCAGGACTTACTCTTTATTGTGTTGTTAAATGTGAGGATCCAGTCAGTGCAGGTCTTGCGGAAATCCTTGACGGGTTTGTTGCGTCTAATTTGATGATCCCATTCCTTTTTTGTTTCTTTGGCATCAAACAATCCATTTCATAGTGTCAGGATTAAAGGTAATCAAATCCTCTCCATCAAATCCATATTTATCAAAGGTCACCAGACTTTTCACTGTTCCATTAGGATGTTTCTCCAGTTTACAGCCAACTGTTCTCTGAAGAACATGAAGCTCTACAATCGCAAAACAACACATATATTGGCCAAAAAAGTCACTGTTTGGTTTTAAATAGGCAAATGCTTAAGAATCTAGGATTATTTCCACCGAAATTACCCTGAACAATATGTCTATTGTTCTATCTGTCAGAACAATGATGCTGAAAATTCAGCCTTGATCACAGGAATAAATTACATTTTATTATACACTACTGTTCAAAAGTTTGGGGTCAGTAAGATTTTTTAAATGTTTTAAAAGAAGTACCTTCTGCTCACCAAGCCTGCATTTATTTGATTAAAAATACAAACAAAAACAGTAATATTGTGACATATTATTCCAATGTAAAATAGCTGTTTTCTCAATATACAGTAAAGTGTAATTTATTCCTGTGATCAAAGCTGAATTTTCAGCATTATTACTCCAGTCTTCAGTGTCACATGATCCTTCAGAAATCATTCTGATATGATGATTTGCTGCTCAAGAAACATTTAAGATTATTATCAATGTTGAAAACAGTTATTTACATTTTTATTTCATGATGCTATGATGAATAGAAAGTTCAAAAGAACAGCATTTGTCTGAAATCTAAATCTTTTGTAACATTAAATACCGTTCAAAAGTTTGGGGTAAGTAAAAATTTAAATTTTTTGGGGGGGATAGAAATAAAATGAATCAATACTTTTATTCATCAAAGATGAGTTAAACTGATCAAAAGTTACAGTAAAGACAATTATAATGTTAGAAAATATTCTATTTTAAATAAATGCTGTTCTTTTGAACTTTCTATTCATCGAAGAATTTTGAAAAAAACTTGTATACAACTGTTTTCAACATTGATAATAATAATGAATGTTTCTTGAGCATCAAATCATCATATTAGAATGATTTCTGAAGGATCATGTGACACTGAAGACTGGAGTAATGATGCTGAAAATACAAATTCACAGGAATAAATTATACTTTACTATATATTGACATAGAAAACAGCTGTTTTAAATTGGAATAATATTTCACAATATTACTGTTTTTGTTTGTATTTTTAATCAAATAAATGCAGGCTTGGTGAGCAGAAGATACTTCTTTTAAAACATTAAAAAATCTTACTGACCCCAAACTTTTGAACGGAAGTGTATACTCATATACAAAATTTGAATTGGAATAATATTTCACACTTTGAGTGTATTTTGATGATTTGCCTTGGTGAGCCAAAGAGACTCTTACCATCCTCAGTTGTGGACTTTGACAGAAAGTACAGCAGATTTAGGAACTTTTCTCTAGAATCAGGTGCTTCTGGAGCTTCGGTCCAGTCAGTCAGATTCTTTCTTACCCAGGCTCTTTTTTCATTACTGTAGTAAGTGATCTGTTTGTCATCAGACTCTGCCTTAGCACTGAACTCTGGGAATGTGTCTGCTTTGGTCAGGGCTGTAAACATGTATCGGAGGTAATGTCTCTCTGAGGAACACATAAACACAAACAACAAAGAAAACAGAAAAAAAAATATTTTCTTCTGTCAGATGTTAATGTAAAATGACCATATGTTTTCAAGAACTTCCTAAATACCTGAAATCAAACTCAGTGGTTTATAGCAGCCTACATTTGTAGGTAACTGTATTTGTAGGACAATTTTTTCTGAATTAGACCAGAGGGAAGCACACAAAACTAGTAAATTAAGTGCTTACTTTGCTTCGCATCGCAACCGCATTTTACGTCTATAGACCTACAGAAAATGTAAGATATTTTTGATGAAATCCGAGAGGTGTTTGACTCATCCATACAGCAATATAATCAACATTTTCAAGGTCCAGAAAGGTACTAAAGACATCATTAAAACAGTTCAAGTGACTGCAGTGGTTCAACCTTAATGTTAGTAGTTAGTAATAGAGAAGAGAATACTTTTTGTGTGCAAAAACAAAAATAACGACTTTATTCAACAATCTCTTCTCTTCTGTGTCATTCTCATATGTTGTTTTACTGCATTACTGCATGATTTTTACCTGTTAAGTGTTTCTGCTTCACACCGGGCTGTTCGTCTGTTTTTATCTTGTTAAAATGTGTTTTCATGTCTTACACACTTCAGCTGGACTTCAACTGGACAATTAAATTTACGATTCCCACTGGTGCTCAGAGGTGGTGTGTAGTGTTGTTTTTGGCAGCCTTTTTAATTTTAGTTTTAGTCTAGTCTCAAGCTGTCATTTTTTTATTAGGTTTAGTCACGGTCATACTCTTTTTAGTCTAGTCAAGTTTCACATGACTAAAGGTCTGAGCATTTTAGTCTTATTTTAGTTTTCATAACATTGAGGTTGAACCACTGTAGTCACGTCAACTGTTTTAACGATGTCTTTACATTCTTAAATCATTGTAGCCTACATTTAAGAAGTAAAATTACTTTAAAATATTAAGCTTTGTTTTCTGAAAAATGAATCAAATTTAAGTTAAACAAGTACAGTGAGGCTAAAGGCACACCCATAAGGAAATGTGCTTTTTACTTCTCAGGTAGTGTAGATTGCAGAAATACATGTTTTAACGGAACATTGATTGAACAGATTATGTGTGAAAATAAATCATAAATGTGGTTTGTTTAAAAATCTTATAAATGTATGAGGTGGCGAGGGGGCCTTTTACTCCACACACAGATCATAAATTATTTATTATACAAATACTTTAGTTAAAATAATATGTATATAAGTGTATATATATATATATATATATATATATATATATATATATATATATATATATATATATATATATATTATTTTTTTTATTTTTTTCCACATATATATTAGGCCTATATATTTTTTTTGCAGTGAATAAAAAAGATACGTTTTTAGCTCAGATTTCAGATTCAGTTAAAACTACTCTCAGGGAAAATGGAAGTCTCTTTAACAGTTTTGGCCAAGCAATGGAAAAAGGGTCAGGGTCTCGGGATCATCAATATTCTCTGCTCAGATGACCTCAAACATCTAACAGATGTTTTTGTACTCAGAATAAGGTCGGAGATATTGGTGTCTATCAGGTCACCAGATCATGAGCTGATCGCGTGAGCAAAGTGCGCCTTCCTTTTGAAACACTAAACGCAAACTGACTCATCATTAAAACACAAAAACATGTTGCGCTTTCGATTTTAGATCCTTTGACAAAGCATTGCAATGGCGTAAAACAACATTAGTGACCTGTTATATGTTGTTATGAGAAGTGTAAAATATTTTTGGTTTATTAATGAATGGCACTGTATTTTAAATAGCTAATCAAACTCGACAGGTTTAGGTTAAATATTTGTGGATAACTGCGTATGCTGCAGATCAGAATAAAAACGTCTCGGTTACAAAGGTAACCCTCGTTCCCTGAAGGAGGGAACGGAGACGTACGTCGGATGACCGACGAATAGGAATCTCGCTAGAGAGGCCAATCTACTTCGAGTGTAACTAAACGAGCCAATGCACATTGGCATGCAATCATATGCATCAGCTGCTCGCCTCGCAGCGCGGGTATATAATGAGCAGCAGGTGCGTTGCATCTTCAGGTTTTCGCTGAGGAGCCGAACCCAGCAGGTGGCAGCATCAGCAGGACAGCGCCTGTGGCGACGGGACGTACGTCTCCGTTCCCTCCTTCAGGGAACGAGGGTTACCTTTGTAACCGAGACGTTCCCATTCAGTCGGTCACTTCGACGTACGTCGGATGACCGACGAATAGGAATCCCTACCAAAGCGCCACAGGAGGTGCCCTCTTCCAGTGCTCTGTTGTGAGCCACCTGAACCCCCTTGCCTAAGGACGGTGGGACCGGGCTCACACAGAGAGGGTCGATCACTGTTGTTCCCAAAACCCACTCAGTGAGACTATAGATACCACTGGGAGCGTAACCTTACGTCAGATAAGGAACGCTGCGGAAGCCATATCCTTCCCCGAAGGAGTTATATGGATAAGTACATATGGACTAACCTTGTAGGTTGTACAACATATGGAAGAACTGGGGTGACTCCAACTTGGTGGGTTCTCCCAGAGGGAAAGACACGGGCTTCGATTAGGAGCAACCGTGGAAAGCCGCATATGGGATCCCCGTAGGGTCACACATATGGAACCCAGCCTAAATCCGGTTCTCAAGGATTCAACGGAGTAAGGCCTGGCGACCGACGCTCCGCCACGTCGGCTGCCGAAGGGATGTCGGAGGACTCGACAGGGTCTGCCTTGTAGGGACTCTCTGGAGAAAAGAAGCGCATGTCGCGCAGCAAGCGGACACTAAGCCGGGGCCTCTCCGTGCCTCTGACCTGAGGCGAGAACACGGGAGGAGACCGGCTCCACACGAAGGCTATAGTACCTAGCGAACGTGTTAGGTGTCGCCCAGCCCGCAGCTCTACAAATGTCTGTCAGCGAGGCGCCACGAGCCAGCGCCCAGGAGGATGCTACACCTCTCGTGGAGTGAGCATGCAACCTGAGCGGGCAGGGCACGCCCTGAGCTTGATAAGCCAGGGCGATGGCATCCACTATCCAGTGGGCCATCCTCTGCTTGGAGACAGCCTTTCCCTTCTGCTGGCCTCCGTAACAGACAAAGAGCTGGTCTGAGGTCCTGAAGCTTCGAGTTCTGTCTATGTACCGTCGCAAAGCGCGGACTGGACAGAGCAAAGCCAGGGCTGGGTCTGCCTCCTCCGAGGGCAGCGCTTGCAGGCTCACCACCTGGTCCCTGAAGGGAGTGGTGGGAACCTTGGGCACGTAGCCAGGCCGGGGTCTCAGTACCACGTGGCTGTCGCCCGGCCCGAACTCCAGGCACGATTCGTCGACCGAAAATGACTGCAGGTCCCCTACCCTCTTGATGGAGGCCAATGCAACCAGCAGCAAAGTCTTCATAGACAGAATCTTTAAGTCTGCTGATTGCAAAGGCTCAAAGGGAGCAATCTGGAGTGCTCTTAGCACCAGAGCGAGGTCCCAAGAGGGTATGGAGGGAGGTCGAGGAGGATTTAACCGTCTCGCCCCCCTAAGGAACCTGATGACCAGGTCGTGCTGACCAACAGATTTGCCATCTATGTGGTCGTGGTAAGCGGAGATAGCAGCAGTCTGGACTTTGAGGGTGGAGGGGGACAGCCTACGCTCCAACCCTTGCTGCAAGAAGGAAAGCACGACTCCGATCGAGCATCTTCGGGGGTCTTCTCGGCGAGAAGAGCACCACTCGACGAACAGGTTCCACTTCGAGGCGTAAGCACGTCTTGTAGACGGTGCACGTGCCGAAGTGATGGTGTTAAGTACCTCAGGGGGTAAGTCACCTAGAACCTCCGCGTCCCGTCCAGGGGCCAGACATGGAGTTTCCAGAGGTCTGGACGCGGGTGCCAGAGAGTGCCCCGTCTCTGAGAAAGAAGGTCCTTCCTCAGAGGGATGGGCCAGGGAGGGGCTGTCGCGAGGAGAGAGAGTTCTGGGAACCAGGTCCGGTTGGGCCAGTAGGGCGCAACTAGCAAGACCTGCTCCTCGTCCTCCCTGACTTTGCACAGTGTCTGTGCAAGTAGGCTCACTGGGGGAAACGCATATTTGCGCAGGCCCCGGGGCCAGCTGTGTGCCAGTGCGTCTGTCCCGAGTGTTCCCTCGGTCAGAGAGTAAAACAACTGGCAGTGGGAGGTCTCTAGAGAGGCATACAGGTCTACCTGAGCCTCTCCGAACTCCTTCCAGATCAGCTGAACCACCTGGGGGTGGAGTCGCCACTCTCCTGGCAGCGCAGCTCGTGACAGCTCGTCGGCCACACGGTTGAGCACACCGGGAACATGAATGGCGCGAAGCGACCTCAGATGCTTCTGACTCCAGAGGAGGAGATGGCGGGCGAGTTGCGACATGCGACGGGAGCGTAGACCACCTTGATGGTTGATGTACGCAACGGTCGCAGTGTTGTCCGTACGGACCAGTACATGCTTGCCCCGTAGCAGGCCTTTGAGGCGGCCCAGAGCAAGACGTACTGCCAGCAACTCGAGGCAGTTGATGTGCCAATGCAGATGGGGTCCCGTCCAAACCCCTGACACTGCATGCCCGTTGTACGTGGCACCCCAGCCGGTGGCCGAAGCATCTGTGAATACCACAGCATGCCGGGACACTTGTTCTAGGGGCACTCCTGCCCGAAGAAACAAAGGGTCCGACCACGGGCTGAAGGCTTGGCGGCACTCCTGAGTGATTGGCACCCGGAACGTGCCGTGTAGCCACGCCCATCTCGGGACTCGGCCGTGAAGCCAGTGCTGAAGCGGTCTCATATGAAGCAGACCGAGCGGTGTTACAGCCGCTGCGGCCGCCATATGCCCCAGGAGCCTCTGAAAAAATTTCAGTGGGACCGCTGTCCTGCCGTTGAAAGTATTCAGGCAGTTCAACACCGACCGAGCACGTTCCTCTGTGAGGCGTGCTATCTGTTCGACCGAATCCAACTCCATACCGAGAAAAGAGATCCTCTGCACTGGGGCGAGTTTGCTCTTTTCCCAGTTGACCTGAAGCCCCAACTGGCTGAGGTGACTGAGCACCAAGTCCCTGTGTTCGCACAACTGATCCGAGACTGTGCTAGGATAAGCCAGTCGTCTAGATAGTTGAGGATGCGAACACCCTGTTCTCTCATGGGAACAAGGGCTCCCTCCACGACTTTCGTGAAGACGCGGGGAGACAGGGCGAGCCCGAAGGGTAGGACCCTGTACTGGTATGCTCGACCTTCGAACGCGAACCTCAGGAATGGCCTGTGTCGCGGAAGAATCGAAACATGAAAGTACGCGTCCTTCAGGTCGATCGCTGCAAACCAATCTCGGGGACGGATGCATTCGAAAATGCGTTTCTGCGTGAGCATTTTGAACGGTAGCTTGTGGAGGCTCCGATTCAAAAGACGCAGGTCCAAGATCGGTCGTAACCCGCCGCTTTTCTTGGGTACAATGAAGTAGGGACTGTAGAACCCTGACCTCATATCGGCTGGAGGGACCGGCTCGATCGCGTCCTTCGCCAGTAGGACTGCGATCTCCGCACGCAGGACAGGGGCATCGGCAGCTTTCACTGTAGTGAAGAGGATGCCCCTGAACTTGGGGGGGCGCCGGGCGAACTGAATCGCATAGCCGAGCCTGATGGTCCGAAGGAGCCAGCGAGACGGACTGGGGAGCGCTAGCCAGGCTCCCAGAGACCGAGCAAGCGGCACCAAGGGGACCACCGGCGTACCCGCCGCGGGGCAGCGAGGTGGAACGCAGGGACGCGGCCCGGGGGCTCTCTGTATGAGGCGGCCCGAAAGCGGGGTCACAGTGTGCTGTGCAACACTTACCTGCTTCCACAGGTGGACAGAGGGAGCAGTCGAGGTTTTGTCTGCCTGCTGCTCGCTGCTGTCCGCTGGCGACAGAAGAGGTGGATGAGAGTGGTGAGGTTCTTGCCCTCCCACTGCCCTCCGAGCCCTCTTCGGACCCGGAGATAGAGGAAACTGCTCTTTTATTGAAAATTTGGGTACCGCTGGTCGTTGGGCCAGCGGCGGAACAAAAAGGGGAAACAAAAGATTCTCCACCCGGCCCTCCTCCGGGGGAAGGAGCGGTGCGGTCACCACCTCCTGAAGAGCAGTCCCATCCATCTCCGGGTCGCCCGTCCTAGGGCCGCTTGGACTTGGCCTTGCCACCCTTCTTTTTAGGGGGTGGCGGGACGGGCTGGGCACCCCGCCCGCGACCGGCTCCACGACGCCGCTTGGATGGAGGCTGCTGCTGCGGCGTGGGAGCGGGGGCGGCCGCAGGGGGGCGCCCTCGGCGACGGGCAGACTGAGGTGCCGCCGGCGGTGGGGGTGCAGCAGCTGACCGCCTCGGCAGGATGTGACTAATGGCCTCAGACTGCTTTTGTACAGCCGAGAACTGTTGGGCAAAGTTCTCGACCGCGTCGCCGAAGAGGCCGGTCTGGGACACGGGGGAATTAAGAAACCTGACCTTGTCGGTATCCCTCATGTCCGCGAGACACAGCCAGAGATGGCGTTCCTGGACCACCATGGTGGACATCGCACGACCCACTGACCGCGCCGTAACCTTCGTCGCACGAAGCGCGAGGTCCGTCGCGGTACGAAGTTCTTGTAGAACTTGCGGATCATGACCACCCTCGTGTAGGTCCTTCAGTGCCTTGGCCTGATGGACCTGCAACAACGCCATAGCGTGTAAGGCAGAAGCGGCTTCCCCACAGGCCTGATAAGCCTTGCCGGTAAGATCCGACGAGTGCTTACAGGCCCGGGAAGGGAGAGACGGCTCCCCCCGCCAGGTGGAGTTAGGGCACAGTTGCATAGCAACGGCCCGTTCCACAGGGGGTATGCGCGCATAACCCTTCGCCGCTCCGCCATCAAGGGTGGTGAGGGAGGAGGACCCACCGACACGGTTTCGGGCAGTAAAAGGTGCCGTCCATGTGCCAGTGAGTTCTTCATGCACCTCCGGGAAGAAAGGCACTGGGGTGGGGGACTGAGAACCAGCCCTTGCCACCCCGAGAAACCAATCGTCCAACCGCGAGGGCTCGGGACACGGTGGAGGATTCCACACGAGCCCGACCCTGTTGGCGGCCCGGGAAAGCATAGCCATCATTTCCGGGTCTGAATCGGGCACAGATGTCACTCCCGAAGGAGGCAGCTGCGCCGAATCGTCATCCCCGAAAGTATCAGGCTCACCCTCCGATGCAGCGATCGACATCTGGTCGTCATGGGGAGCTCCGAAGGATACGGATGGTACACACCTCTGGGGTGGTCCACCGCGTTCCCCCGGCAGCTCTACTGGCTGCGGAGTGCACGAGGGATGAGGGTTCCTAGGGGGTTGGTTCCCCGAAGGAAGCGCGCTCACCGTGATCCTCAAGTCACCAGTCCCAGCGCCCGAAGCAACCCTCTGAGGAGGATTGGAACGAGGCGCCGGGACCGGGACTCCACCCCTTTGCAGGAAGTGGAGTCTCGACCGCAACTCCGCGACGGTCATCATCCCACAATGGGTGCATGACTCGTCCACAAACGCCGCCTCAGCGTGCCTTAAGCCCAAGCACGTGATACAGCGCTGGTGACCATCCCGAGGCGCCAGGTAACGACCGCATCCAGAAACACACAAGTAGAACGACATCTTTAAAAAGACGCAAACTACTCGTGTAAGCTCTTTCAGGAACTGCTCTTTCAAGTGCCGAAGCACGCAGGGGAAAGCCGCTGCAGCACAGACAGGGAAATGTGCAGCCTGTCGTGTGCACTCTCCTTGGAGATGCCGCTCTTACCAGCCGTGAAAACAGCTTTTCAGCGCTCTTTAAAGCGCACCGTACCAGCCGTAAGAACGGCTTTCACAGCTGACACACAGCTTTCTTTGCTCAGTGGGCAAAAAAAGAAAATAAACAAAAGGAGAGAATCGGCCCCGCTGCTGTGCTGTTCCACCTGCACCAGACGAGAGAGCAGTAGAGAGAGCTGGCTCGTTCCTTTCACACTCGCTCGTAGATACTACCATGTGTAGTTCGGCTCCGAAGCGAAAAGCTGAAGATGCAACGCACCTGCTGCTCATTATATACCCGCGCTGCGAGGTGAGCAGCTGATGCATATGATTGCATGCCAATGTGCATTGGCTCGTTTAGTTACACTCGAAGTAGATTGGCCTCTCTAGCGAGATTCCTATTCGTCGGTCATCCGACGTACGTCGAAGTGACCCACTGAATGGGAACAGTTGTGTGTTGTTTAACCATGCAAAGCCGCATGTACTATTCATCATGTTCATGTTTTTGTCTGCTTGACAGGACCATACAAATGTGTGGATCTTGTATTAGAGCAGTAAAAATGTGGTGCTTTGAGTACAACATGGCCCCTCATGGCAAAGAACTCTCAGAGGATTTGAGAATTAGAATTGTTGCTCTCCACAAAGATGGCCTAGGCTATAAGAAGGTCAGGCACACCATGAAACTGGGTTACAGCACAGCGGCCAGGGTTATAGAGAGAGGTTTTCCAAGACAGGTTCCACTTGGAACAGGCCAAAGAAGTTGAATCAAAGAAGTTGAGTCCTTGTGCTATGTGTCAGGTGCAGAAGCTGGCTTCAAAAAACAGATGCATAAGTGCTGCCAGCATTGCTTTAGAGGTTGCAGTAGCGGAAGGTCAGCTTGTCAGTGCCCAGACCATATGCCGCACTCTGCAACAAGTCGGTTTGCATGGCTGTCGTCCCAAGAAAGAAGCCTGTTCTGAAGCTGGCTCACAAGAAAGCCTGCAAACAGTTTGCTGAAGACAACCTGTCCAAGAGCATGAATTACTGGAACCATGTCCTGTGGTCTGATGAGACTAAAACAAACTTGATTGGTGGTGTCCAGCATGTGTGGTGATGCCCTGGTGACGAGTGCCAAGAAACTTGTGTCTTGCCTACAGTCAAGCATGGTGGTGGTGGTAGTATCATGTTCTGGGGCTGCATGATTGCTGCTGGTACTGGGGAGCTGCGCTTCATTGAACATGGATTCCAACATGTACTGTGTGCAGCTCTGGTGAATTCCATGCCCAGGAGGATTAAGGCAGTGCTAAATAACAATGGTGCTCACAAAAAATATTGACACTTTGGACACAGTTTTGAAATGTTCACTTAGGGCAGTGGTTGGCAATAGTTGGCCCGTGGGCCAAAACTGGCCGGCCAGAAATAATATCTGGCCCACGCCCGCAGCCAGATTATTTGGATAGTGGATCTTTGTCTCATGGTGCCGTCTAATATTATCACCGTGTCTACACCAGGTACGCTGTGCCGCAACAGCTAAAAGCTATCTACACTGAACGCAACAACCCAGCCGTTGCAAAGCACTTGGACTACATCAGAAACAAAACGGGGAATCCGTTTACTGTCGGAAATGTAATCGTCGCATCCAGTGTAGACAATATCATTATAATGAGTTCTATTATCTTTTGTAGTGTCGTACCACTTGCATCCGGTGTCGGTTATATTCTTTGAAAACAGCGACAACTTCATTGCAGATAAGACACATCAGCTTTGCATTCACAAAACAGGTAGGATGAACACATAGTTGTCTTTCTATTCTTCTTTGTATGCCCTATTTTCACTGTCAACTTTCCTCTTTGGACTCTTTGATAGTGTCATTTTCTCTCACCAGCTATCCTAAATGTTAACATCACTCTGCACACAACGTAATAGCAATAAGTTAGGCTCCATTGTGTAACAAGCAAATTAAAATGTGACACATTATTCACAATATGGAAAAAGGAAATAAAACATAGTTTGTTAAGAGCATGACTCAAACATGCCATTAATGGGCTTATTCAAGTTATTTTTATCCATTCCGCATCTCCCAAATATGTGTTTTAGCAAGGCGGTCTGTGTTGCAAGTTGGTGAATGAAGATACTTGCCGGGTTACATGTCACTACTCTGCTTTATTAATTTATCCAGTGTAAAACCCGGACACCGCCACACAAATGTGGCTTTTTGTCAATGCCTGTCCTACAGGATTTAACACAGAGTAACAGCATAATACCAGTTACAAAAGACACTGTAACAGTCTTTCACGTGCAATTCTAGTTGTATTTTTCAGTTTATTTCTTAAATTATCCTTTGACTATGTTCTGGCTGCCATCTAGGGGTGAAAATTTGTTTTGGCCCGATGCCAAACTTAATTGCCGACCCCTGACTTAGGGTGTACTCACTTTTGTTGCCAGTTATTTAGAAAATAATGGCTGTATGTTGAATTATTTTCAGAGGACATAATGTCACATTTATTTGTTTTTATAGACTGGATGTGACAGAACCCTCTCTGGCCCACTAAGTTCAAGGAGTGAGTAGTCAGGTGGTCTGGATGGAAATGACAAACAAACAATAATTCAGCTAAACGGATCCTGAGAGTCAGAGTAACAGGATCATGAGACGCGGCGTTCACTCAAACACAGTCGTATATTATTAAAGAGAAAACAAAGATTAAAAAAAACCCACAGACAACACAAAACACCAATGACACCACATTAATTTGAAATAAAACAAAAAATATCTTTGAAAAAATATATTTTAAAAATTATTTATAATTATTAATACGGAAACAAAAGTCACCTGTAAAGTGTCTTGAGACCTGAACACTCACCTTGATCAACATAAAGAATAAAAAATCTCCTCCACCTTTTCTTTCAAATAGCTACAAGTTAAATCATGACTTAGTTTTTCTAAAGGTTACTATAAACATTTGATTCTCCATTTAGAATCGATTCTGGCTGTTTAAATGCTGAAACATGAACTCTGAACATTTACTTTTTATTTGTGAAGCACTCGATCTCAAGCCTTTTAATGATTACAGTCATTCGCTTCATATAATGTTAGGATATACAGTAGAGAAGGGCAAATTTGAAGTGAAGTAGTTATTTTAGCAATTGCTTATGGTGCATGAGGGACCGTCTGAAAACTCCACACACAGTGCAAAAACAGTAGCAATGTCCAATAAATCATTCAAATGACTTTTTAAGTTTTAACATACAGAATAGCTGCAAGAGGTCTTTACCGGGTTTCAAGCACCAAAGGCTCATGTAGTCGATACGGTAATATTGTTGTAATGTAATAATGGGTTATTAAGTGCTTCTTTATGATAATATACTTAGTAGGCTATTAAAAGAGACAATGTCATCTCTATTTGGACAGCAAAGCAATACATTCAGTCATCTTGTTCAATCCCATTATGGTGCAAGAAAATGAAGGTAGGCCAAACATTTAATAATCTTTAAGTATTTTGGAGATCACAGATTTCTGTGCAAACCAATTAAATTTTGTGAAACTATAGGCCTAATGAATTTCTATGCATTTATGTAGTTTTTTTGTGACGTTTGGTCACAACTACATATATCTTGTGTGCACAAAGTCCAGATGTCACAAAAATAAAAAATATATTAAAAATGCATAGAAATTGTTTGTCTTCTTGCCACACTGATCACAGCTAACTGGTTTTTCATGAGGATTTATCCTGTCTGAAAAAACTCTTTCCACACCTTGAATGATAAAAGGAAATATTTTGTTCATGGTTTTTTTCTCCACATGAGGGCATGTGTGAGGCTTCTTTCTGAGCGCTGTGGGGCTTAATGCAGCATTTCTGTGTGAAACATTTTCACAGGTGGCTTTTTATTTTTATCCTGTATAATTTTTAAGGCTCTGCACTTTTATTTTTTTTTTCCCAGACAGATCATAGACAGATCTTCTTACTTTCTCTCTTCCTTTAATGTATGCTTTTGAACTCCCCTTTACGAAACATGATGAAGATTTGTCTTTATTTAGCTCACCTTTGGTTTATTTGTTTTTAGTTTGGTAGTTTATAGTTTACATCAATTACTATTTATCAGACTAAAATAAAGTTTTAAAATTGGCAGTGCACAGATTTCTCACAGATTATTTATGCATTTATTCGTTCACATCTTAACAATGAGGCTTTTCGGTTAAAGAAATATGTAGAATAAACACAAGAATAAAAAAACATAAATCTATGAATGTAATGCAATACTTCTGTTCTGCTGCTCCCCAAAATTAAAGGAAAACATCTCTATAAATTCTGATATTTCATAGAAACTGTATTTGAACAATAACGTAAAAACTTTATCTGAACAATAAAGTAAAAACAACTTTATCTGAAAAACAGAGTGAAAACATCTTTTCCAAACATAAATTAAAAACAAGCATTTTCAGAATCTCAGATTATGTATTTGATCAATGATAGTGACTTGATGTTTGCGGCTCCTCATCACTATGAATTATATGTATGTGTTTGTTTAAGTGGCTTTTTTGTGTGAAACTCTTTCCACACTGCGAGCAGCTGAACGGTTTTTCTCCAGTGTGAATTCTTTGGTGATTTGTCAATTGACTTGCTGCTGTAAAGCTCTTCCCACACTCGAAACACATGTGATCCCGTACAGCATCATGCAGTTTTTGGTGCTGTTTCAGATTGTCCGGTCGTGAAAAACTCTTTTCACACAAAGAGCACTTATGGAACCTCTCATCCGTATGCACCATCAGGTGCCTTTTTAGAATTGACGACGATGTAAATTTCTTCTCACACTGATCACAATTATATGTTTTTTCTCCAGAGTGACGATGCATATGATAACGGAGACCCGACAACTGTATGAAGCTCTTCCCACACTGATGGCATGTGTGCGGCTTCTCTCCAGTGTGAATCCTCATGTGTTTGTTCAGGTGGACTTTCTCTTTGAATCCATATCCACACTGAGTGCATGTGAACGGTCTTTCTTCAGAGTGACTTTTCAGATGCTTTCTGAGATTTTCATGTGTAATGAAGGTCTTGCCACACTCCACACAAGCATGAGTTTTCACAGAAGAATGGATCTTCTGGTGCTTTTTGCAATTGGCCAGCCGTGAAAAACTCTTTCCACACACTGGACACAAGTACGGCCTCTCGACTGCGTGAATTGTCAGGTGTTTGTTGAGATATGATGAGGATCTAAACTCCTTGCCACACTGATCACAGCTGAATGGTTTTTCATGACAGCGCAGATGACGACTGAGATGAATCTTTTGTGAAAATCTCTTTCCACACTGTTGACATGCGTGAGGTTTCTCTCCAGTGTGTATTCTCACGTGTCTGTTAAGGTGGCTTTTGAGCATGAAACTCTTTCCACACTGAGGACACATGTGAAGCTTCTCGCCAGTATGAATTAGTTGGTGCTTTTTAAAGCTTCCTTTTAGTGTGAAACTCTTTCCACACTCGCGGCAAGTGAAAGACTTGTTGGTCTTTGTAGTTCTTCTGTTTTTTGATAAATTCTTTTTTGTGACATTATCATGGTTCTTCTCTTCATTCAGCTCTTGACTTTGCACTTGGACATCCATTTGGTCTAAAATAAACAGATTAAGAATTTTGAATCAGTTAAAAAGATCAAGAGAAAGCAACAGAGGTCAAGTATTTGTTTGAGCATCAAGTATCAGGTCTGCCATTACCTTGTTAATACAATCAAATCTGGATATCAGCTGCGATACAATGGGTAACCTGTGAACCAGAACCACAGACATGATAATAAAATCAACAACATTGTAAACATAAAATACCCAGCCTTTTCATTTAAGTGCATCACTAATCATTTAGATGTATTATCTGTAATGTGATATTTAATCATTCCAATATGCATTGAATGAAACATTTGCTCACTGGTCTGTTTTTAACCTTGCACTTGTTCAGTACGCTTGTAAAAAATATATATTTAAAAAATTAAATATATTTTTTATTACACCTCTAGTTGGGTCATTCAGTTGGTGTTGGACTGGACAGCATCTGCTGGGAATTTTGGGATCCCTAAAATTGATGTTGGAGTCTGGCTTCACTGCTGGTGTGAAATAATGTGGCTAAAAGCACCAGATCTGGCAAAATCTAAATAGAAACGCATAGTATTTATTAGGTCATTTGTGTGTTTACTTTGATAAATGCATGTGCTAAATAATAATACTTTTTATTTTCTATATTAATATTACTAATATTGTATGATCCACATTGTGTTTGCAAAACGCTTTAATATATGATACTATATAAACGGCATAGAGTTAGTTCACAATTGTAAAGCAGAACAGGATAAAATCATTAGATAATATATATATATATATATATATATATATATAGAGAGAGAGAGAGAGAGAGAGAGAGTAAAGAACAACAAAAGCACAATCTAAGTGTAAACAGGTCAGAATGTTCTGCAGGAACATGTTACTGTCATTTATTTTTCCGAACTCTTTAAAATTCCATAACCATTATCTACTGTTCTTATAAAAAATAAAATTTAATGTGCAAATCTGGTTGTTCAACAACGAATATTTATTAAAATGCGTATTTATTCTAGGTTATTGCGCTCAGTCAGTTGATTACTGTTATGATAAACGTTTGTGAAATGAAAATATTCGCATGACGTTAAATTAATTTACAATATATAGTGTAAAGATATCTCTCAAGCATAAAACGCTAGAATTGTCCGTTTTTTATCAGAACATGATGACACGATAACGGGACTAGCGGGCTTTGAACAGAGTGGCACGTGAAAACTGCGAAATTGATCAACCGAACAGAAAATTTACCTCCACGTGTGAATCTGCATCCGCCATTCGTCGACGACGCTCCACAATTCACACTCTTGACAGCCTCGTCAGCGTCACTATTAAAGACCATTTTCAGCTTGAACCGGTCAGAATCTCAGCACTGACTCCTGTCGCCTCTTGCACCGCGTTCGGGGCGTGGCTATGCATCGCTCCGCCCACAGCTACTCTCATAAGCTCGTCATCTTTCAGTCATGTGCTCGTAGTTTGTGTAGGTCAGAGCATTGAATGATAATGAGCAAATTAATTCTTTTATGTCTTTCAAAAAGCCATCAAAAACGCATGGAAAAATATTAGTTCAGGAATCGTAGCCTATTTTGCTATTAGGTCTCTGAGAAGATGTCGATATCTTCAGTTAAAAAAATAATGACAGACTGTTTTTTTCTATAATGTAGGCCCTAGCGGATTAAAAAGTCGGATATTATGCTGTGGATGCAGTGAAAATAATAAGATGCTTTAGATTTTTCTTTCCAGTGTCATTATTTTTTTGTTTAGTACTGTCCTGAGTAAGATATTTTACATAAAAGATGTTTGCATTTAGTTCACAAGACAAAACAATAGTTGAATTTATTAAAATAACCCCATTCACAAGTATGTGAACCATTGATTCTCAATACTGTGTGTGGTTACCTGATGATCTACGACTGTTTTTATGTTTTGTGATGGTTGTTCATGAGTCTCTTGTTTGTCCTGAGCAGTTAAACTGAGCTCTGTTCTTCAGAAAAATCCTCCAGCTCCTGCAGATTCAGTTTTCAAGCATTTTTGCATATTTGATCCCTTTCCAGCAGTGACTGTAGGATTTTGAGATCTGTGTTTTCACACTGAGGACAATTGAGGGACTCAAACTCAACTATTAAAAAAGGTTCAAACATTCACTGATGCTCCAGAAGGAAACACGATGCATTAAGAGCCGAGGGGTGAACACTTTTGAATTCAAATATCAAGGTAAATTGTACTTAATTTTTCTGCCGGGAAACATGCAAGTATCTTTTGTTGGTTCCGAAGGGCAGTACTAAATGAAAAACAATGATATTTAAACAAAATAAGAAAAATTGTGACATCTTCATCCTGTTCAAAAGTTTTCACCCCTCGGCTCTTAATGCATCGTGTTTCCTTCTGGAGCATCAGTGAATGTTTGAACCTTTTTTAATAGTTGAGTTTGAGTCCCTCAGTTGTCCTCAGTGTGAAAAGACGGATCTCAAAATCATTCAGTCACTGCTGGAAAGGGTTCAAATACGCAGAAGATGCTGGAAAACTGAAGAATCTGCAGGAGCTGGAGGATTTTTCTGAAGAACAGAGCTCAGTTTAACTGCTCAGGTCAAACAAGAGACTCATGAACAACATCACAAAACACAAAAGCAGTTGTGGATCATCAGGTAACCACACACAGTATTGAGAATCAATGGTTCACATACTTATGAATGGGGTTATTTTAATAAATTCAGCTATTGTTTTGTCTTGTGAACTAAACGCAAACATCTTTTATGTAAAATATCTTACTCAGGACAGTACTAAACAAAAAATAACATGCATTTTTTATTATCCCTCTTATTTTATTAAAGGTGCCCTCGAATGAAAAATTTAATTTATCTTGGCATAGTTAAATAACAAGAGTTCAGTACATGGAAATGACATACAGTGAGTTTCAAACTCCATTGTTTCCTCCTTCTTATATAAATCTAATTTGTTTAAAAGACCTCCGAAGAACAGGCAAATCTCAACATAACCGACTGTTACGTAACAGTCGGGATCATTAATATGTACGCCCCCAATATTTGCATATGCCAGCCCATGTTCCCAACATTATGAAAGGCATTAGACAAGGGCAGCCAGTATTAACGTCTGGATCTGTGCACAGCTGAATCATCAGACTAGGTAAGCAAGCAAGAACAATAACGAAAAATGGCAGATGGAGCAATAATAACTGACATGATCCATGATATCATGATATTTTTAGTGATATTTGTAAACTGTCTTTCTAAATGTTTCGTTAGCATGTTGCTAATGTACTGTTAAATGTGGTTAAAGTTACCATCGTTTCTTACTGTATTCACGGAGACAAGAGCATCGCTATTTTCATTTTTAAACACTTGCAGTCTGTATAATTCATAAACACAACTTCATTCTTTATAAATCTCTACAACAGTGTAGCATTAGCCATTAGCCACGGAGCACAGCCTCAAATTCATTCAGAATCTATGTAAACAATATAACAGTATACAATACTCACATAATCCGACGCATGCATGACGAACACTTTGTAAAGATCCATTTGAGGGTTATATTAGCTGTGTGAACTTTGTTTGTGCACTGTTCAAGGCAAGCGCAAGCTTGGGCCAGTAGCCCTGAATCGGCTCATTTATAATGATGCCCCAAAATAGGCAGTTAAAAAAATGAATTAAAAAAAATCTATGGGGTATTTTGAGCTGAAACTTCACAGACACATTCAGGGGACAACTTAGACTTATATTACATCTTTTTAAAAAACGTTCTAGGGCACCTTTAAAATAATTCTCATTTTCACAGATTCTGCAAAGGGTTCACATACTTTTTCATGCCACTGTACAACAACTCAATATTATACCAGACAATATATGGAAATTTAACTATTTAGATTATTTCTGGATAATCATTTGAACTTAACTCTAAATATGAACTGTATCTATAAGAAATCTATGCAGAGACCATATATTTTGAGGAAATTAAGTAGTTTTGGTTTGAGCAGAGAAGTTGTTATACAAATCTTATTGAGAATGTCCTGAGGTATTGTCATGAAAAAGGACAATAAATACATTTCATTTCATAATTCCTATTCAGTTTCTTTGACAGAACGCAGTTCTTTTCCTTTTAATATAAAGTGAGGAATTAAATAAGAGTCACTGTCGTATCACTGCTGTTTGTTGTTGGCTTTAGAAATGCTTTCCATCAAGAGGAATAAGTTCATAGCAGTAATTAACTGTTCAGAGGCAGTAGGAGAAAAACAGGAAAAAAGTAAAAGAATGTGAAGATTTAGATGGAAACTTTAATAGATCATCATATACAAAAATAAATCATACAAAATATTTTACAGTGAAATTGCTTGCGTAATCTTCGTCGTCCCTCTGCTGATAGACAAATTTACAATATCTCTTCTGTAGTCAAACTCTTTAATAAATCTTGTAAAAACTTTTCCCAACACTGTCTGTATTGCACAATAAATCTGTCTATGACTTTTTTTTTTTTTTAACTTTGCTTTAATCGTTTGCAGCGTATTTTGAGTTTTACACCATCCACATTATAATCAATATCTAACAAATTTGAAACAATTCAAAGTTGCTATTTTCAGCACTCATTTTCATGAGCATTACTATAAAATTCAAGCACACATGCCACTGAAGACGCTGTGTGTCTCTGTGTCTTCATCTCTGTAGCCGCTCCTTATTCACCATCAGCTGATCCTGAGGAAACTGAACTGACATCTAAATACTGAGAGTCCTACAGTTGGTTGGTTTGAATTTGACCGATTCGACTCAGGCTTTGGAATTTCAGAATGATAGCATCATTTCAGATGCGATAAGTCCAAGTATTATTCCAGTTATGAATTCATTATTCTGTCACAAACTTTTTTAATGCATGTTTTATTCCTAATAAATCTACTAGAAGTTTCTTCTCCAAATATGTTTCCATCACGTTTTATGTGCATTTTATTTTGTTGAATAAAAAGTAGCCTATCCACAGTGTATGAGTTACATTTATTCATATCTTGTGCAGTATCTTAAAATGTGCAGACTTAGCCGTTTTTTCAGAAAACTAATATGAATCATTTAACATTCTGTTCTACTTACATTACTGCATGCATTACGTTTCAGAAACCCACTTTAAAAATGACAGAAAACTGAATACTGGTCAAATACAATAGATCACTGCTAAGACATGGCATGGACCATTTTATGGTCCATTTTTTTCAGCTTCTTAATGATTTTTAGTACATTTAATATAGATAAAGGCAAGTTATTGACAACATTATTTCTATTATATTTAATTTCATTTCAAAAATTGGGCTGCATGCAGATGGGGTGTGTGGACATCCGTGAACCCTCCTGATGATGAAAATTACACAATGCGGACGGTGCCCGGACGCCCGAAGTATAGGCTTACTTTGGGGTTAAGCCCGTAATAGTGGGCTCCCAAACTGCCCGGGTCCTTATGCACGTGCATACCCTGCATACCCAGATGCTACGCCACTGAAGACATTGTTAAAATAGTCAACGTGACTACAGTGGTTCAACCTTAATATGATGAAGCGATGAGAATACTTTTTGAGTTGGCATTCAGACGTAAACACGAGAGCTCTGCAACGTAAATAGTGTAGCAGAATGACAGGGGAGAGACAAATCTTTTGAATAAAGTCGTTATTTTTTGTTTTGTTCTGTTTTTGCACACAAAAAGTATTCTCGTCACTTCATAACATTAAGGTTGAACTACTTGTAGTCACGTTGACTATTTTAACCATGTTTTTACTACATTTTTAGACCTTGAATGTGGTCATTTTATTGCTTTCAATGGAGGATAAAAAAATTTCATCAAAATATCTTAATTTGTGTTCTGAAGATGAACAAAGGTCTTACAGGTGTGGAACAACATGAGGGTGAGTAAATAATGGCAGAAATTTCATTTTTGGGTGAACTAACAGTAAATGATTAATTACTTACACACAGAGAGACTGTAAGACATGAAAACACTCATATATCCATAGATCATATTCACATCACAGAATTAAACTCTTATTAAAAATTGAATTATCTTATATTCTCCAGTTACACACATATGAGGCTGTTACTGAACTTGAGTCAATTTAAAGGCTTTAAATAAAAATATACTCGCAATATTTTAATGTGTTCAGTTTATAATGTGGATCATCCTTCAGAACAGACAGCAACGTCACTCCTGATTGTCCTAGTTTATTCTCAGACAGATCCAGTTCTTTCAGGTGTGAGGGGTTTGATCTCAGAGCTGAAGCCAGAGCAGCACAACCTTCATCTGTGATATCACAATATCTCAACCTGTAGAGAACAATGACACAGTTTGAATTATAGTTCAAGTGTCGTTGTTATTCACTCTGGTCTCAGATCAGGAGAGGAGATAAAATGACAAGCATTGCCACATACTGAAACTGTCATGTGCTTCAGGACTGAACAGACACACAGAGTTGAATGTGAGATATTGTTTCATAGCGATATAAGGACGGTTCTGACTGGAGAAACAGTCTCTTGCACCTCTAATTCACTCCTACAGGAGGACATTAGTTTAATATTATTCTCTCTGTTTATCCCGAGGTTTACCATAGTCAGTCGGGTCCAAGCCGTATCCAGATTAGATTGAGAACCTGTGCCTAGACACGACGACAATGCAGCCCTGAAGTGTCAGCACAGATTGTGTCAACTAGACCATCCCCTGTGAATACGATCTCCAACTACATGGAACTGGATTAACAATGACATAATTTTCTTTAAGAGCTGCTCTACAGCCAAAATTATTTCCATTTTATCACTGTAAAGCTGCTTTGACATAATCTGCATTGTAAAAAGCGCTATATAAATAAAGGTGACTTGACTTGATTTGTTTCACAGGATCCACATGTTTCCATTACACATCGTTTATTAACTCTTCTGATCAAACATATAATTGTGTCATGTTTGATCTCATCTGGCAGCTTATAAACTGAATGGAAATGTGGTGAACTCAATAGAGATATTCACTGTCCTAATGCAGTGGTTCCCAAACTTTTTAGAGTGAAGTACCCCCTGAGGAATTTACCATCCTTCTGCGTACCCCCTCTCTTCCAGACTGCACCTTTTCCATTAAAGGATAATATTTGTCCCCTAAATTGACTTTCCATTGCATTTAATTCTGACAATACTGTGAAGAACATCACTTAAAGGTCCCATGGCATGAAAATTTCACTTTATGTGGTTTTTTTAACATTAATATGAGTTCCCCTAGCCTGCATATGGCCCCCCAGTGGCTAGAAAAGGCGATGGGTGTAAACCGAGCCCTGGGTATTTTTCTTTGCCTTTGAGAAAATGAAAGCTCAGACGACCCAATCTGGAATTTTCCCCATATGTCGTTATACGGGGAAAGGTTACCTCCCCTTTCTCTGCTTTGCCCGCCCATGAGAAAATGAGCCACTACAGTGAGATTCGAGCACAATATTTTTTTTTTTTTCCTCGAGAGACATCATGCCTTGTAAACAAGCGAAGCATGGCAGTTGCTCAGTGTTTTGATGTACAAATGAACACCTTAGTATTTTTTAGTTCCTTCATCCGAGCCTATGAAGAAACAGTGGGTTAATTATATTTTCTCTGGAAATGCGCCGATACAACATCCCATAGTTTTGTATGTCTGCGCCACACATTTCACCGACGTCTGTTTCCTCAGCGTGGGCCAATACAGTCCAGTTACTGTCGCTAATGTAAAGGTAGATAGCATCAAGTATGTGTGTGAATACACACACTGTAACGCATTGTTGTGCATTTCTTTTTTGTTTGGATAACCGTTCTGCTGTTGGCGCACGCGATATCCACATTTCCAGATTGCAGAGCTTGATGTAATTGTAATATGAAAGATTGTAAAAACCTTTAAGATTTATGAAATATAAAATATGTAAACAAATAAATGATGTTGGCATAGTAACACATTTTCCACAACGGCACCTATCCGAAAAGGTATTTGTAATAATGGCAGAGGTTTGACTAATTTAGTTGCACTGATTAGTGTTTATAGCTAATAATTATATATATATAATATATATACGATAGCAAATCAGAGCAACTTGAAAAGCCAACAATGTAGGCTAGCATTAGCTACATGATAATAATTGTAACAGCATACATAAACAAACCAACTAAAGTACCGTATCCAGACACAGTGTTTTAAACTAACCATTTGGAGACGTCCTGCTGTAGCCGCAGAGTTGCAACTTCTTCATCCAGTGTTTCTCCATTCGGATTAGATTCTGGGTCAAACTGATCTGCGTGTCTACGAGCCATTGAGATACATCCACTGTCAACATTAGCGCATGGTCCCTTGGCCGCGAGCTGGTTAAGGCCACACCCTGGGAACCTGGTTGTGCTCTTTGATACCAATCTTTCATTTGAAGGCCATGTTACTAGCATCTGTAAAACTGCATTCTTCCATCTGAAAAATATATCTAAACTATGACATATGCTCTCAATGAAAAATGCAGAACAGTTAGTAAACATAACTCAAGGCTAGACTACTGTAACGCTCTACTGGGTGGTTGTTCTGCTCGCTTGGTAAATAAACTACAGCTCGTACAAAATAGATAGAGACAAAAATGATATCTCGATATTTTCTGGGATTTTTAGCCATAACCATAATCAGACTATATTTTAGCTGAGTCTGTCTTTCTCTCTCTCTTTCCCAAACATAGCTGATGTGCAGCCATTACAATATTTCAGTTTTGTTTTTTAATGGCAAGGTGGTCAATTTCTTTTCGTTTCTTTAGTTAATTTAGAAATATTTTGGGAACATTCTATGTTTGTTAAAATCAAGTTTTTTTTTTTTTTAAGAAACAACTGAGCTGCCAGCCGCAGGAAGCGCAATAAGCATATGTTTGATCAATTTAGCCTTCTTCACAAATCAACACGACTTGCATAAAATAATATTTATGGATGAGAAAAAAAAAAAAAAAAAAAAAAAAAACACAGACTCAGCTAAAATATAGTATGATTATGGTTATGGCTAAAAATCCCAGAAAATATCGAGATATCATTTTTGTCTCTATCGCACACCTTTATATAGCCTATTTAATTAATCTTTGCTTGTTTGGTACACAATCCACTGATCATAAAGCTTAAAAAAAACTTATCTTAGGTTTTCTCAACGATATCTGGTTGTCCTGCATCTTCAATAAACAAGTTAAAGTTAGTCCATAATGCAGCTGCTAGAATTCTTGCCAGTAGTTTTTACTTCTAATAAAGCTCAAATTAGGGTTAGGGTTAGGGTTAGTGTGCTGGAAACCCTTGTAGCAAACGCAGACGTCACGTCCAGGCAGTCGAACTGTAATGTGGCAGACGCAGACGTCACGTTCGGCAGACGCAGACGTCACGTTGATCGCGTAAACGATTGGCTGATGTTTTTAAGGCCCTACCTCGTGCACAGATGATGTATATTAATAATATTCCTTTCAGTGCACCTAATAAATAGTCTTTTATCACTTAGTAAAGACAGTTTCAAGTAATATTGCAAAAATGTATAAAACAAAACATCCTCTTTACCACCTTTAAGTCTTCGTCGTCAGCTAGGAACCTGGGTGTGCTCTTTAATATCAATCTTTCATTTGAAAGCCATGTTTCTAGCATCTGTAAAACTGCATTATTCCATCTTAAAAATATATCTAAACTACAACATATGCTCTCAATGACAAATGCAGAACAGTTAGTTCATTCGTTCATGACCTCAAGGCTAGATTACTGTAACGCTATACTGGGTGGTTGCCCTGCTCGCTTGATAAATAAACTACAGCTCGTACAAAATGAAGCAGCTAGAGTTCTTACTAGAACTAGGAAGTATGACGATATTAGCCCAGTTCTGTCATCACTGCATTGGCTTCCTGTTAAACATCATATAGATTTTAAAATCTTGCTAATTACTTACAAAGCATTAAATGGTTTAGCTCCCCAGTACCTGAGCAAGCTCTTAATGCATTATAGTCCTTCACGTTTATTGCGATCTCAGAATTCAGGCCAGCTGATAATACCTAGAATAATCAAAATCAACCGCAGGCGGTAGATCCTTCTCCTATTTAGCACCTAAACTCTGGAAAAAACTTCCTAGCATTGTTCGGAAAGCAGACACACTCTGTCAGTTTAAATCTAGACTAAAAACGCATCTCTTTAACCTGGCATACACATAACGCATTATCAATTTATGTTTTCAAATCCATTAAAGGATTGTTAGGCTGCATAAATTAGGTCAGCCGGAACTGGGAACACTTCCTATAACACCAGATGTACTCGTTATATCAGAAGAAGAATGGCATCTACGCTAATATTAGTCTCTCTGTTTATCCCGAGGTTTACTGTAGTCAGCCGGATCTGGGCCGTATCCAGGTGAGATCGAGGACCTGCGCCTTGACACGACCACAACTCAGCCCTGAAGTGTCAGCAGAGATTGAGTCAACTAGATCATCCACTGTGAAGGCCTCATCGACAAGACAGCCAGTAGCACAGTTCCTCAACAAACCGTCCATACCGGCATGATGAATACGATCCTCAACTAGATGGAATAAATACTTTGACTGTTGTGATCCCATCGGACTTATTATGATTCAGGAAGCTATCATAAAGCATTATTCGCTGTTAGCCAAAGGAGAATTGGACCCCTGACTGAGCCTGGTTTCTCCCAAGGTTTTTTTCTCCATTTTAACACCTGTTTGCCACCTGATGTCACCTGTTGGAGTTTGGGTTCCTTGCCGCTGTCGCCTTTGGCTTGCTTAGTTGGGGACACTTGACATTTGATATTCAACAGTGTTTTGATCTGCCTGCATTGACACCATTGTATGCAAACTGAACTGAGCTGGATGATGACATCACTGTTTACTCCAGTGCTGATATAGATAAATTAACTAAATTAATAACTATTGATTCTTGCATCGGAATGAATCAATACTGAATTTACTTAAGCTGGACAATGACACAATTTTCTTTAAGAGCTGCTGTGCAGCCAAAGTTATATACCAGTTATCTATGTAAAGCTGCTTTGACACAATCTGCATTGTTAAAAGTGCTATATAAATAAAGGTGACTTGACTTGACTTGACTTGACGTTTTACTGAGGACAAAGACATGTGAATATCAGAGAGATGATCTTACCCCAGTATCTCCAGTTTACAGTGAGGATCCTCCAGTACAGCAGACAGCAGCGTGACTCCCAAATTCCCTAGTTTATTCCTTGACAGATCCAGTTGTCTCAGGTGTGAGGGGTTTGATCTCAGAGCTGAAGTCAGAGCAGCACAACCTTCATTTGTAACTCCACAATCCATCAACCTGTAGAGAACAATGACACAGTCTTCACTCTCTCAGATCTGATCAGATCAGATTAGCAGTGAATCCATTATTAAAGAGAAAGTACAAACTTAAAGCACAAATTAATATGTGAGAAATCACTGAGATCTGAAATTTCACAGAGCTGTGTGTGTGTGTGTGTGTGTGTGTGTGTGTGTGTGTGTGGTTTTACAAAATTAAAAACAATACTTTAGAAAGTCAATGCAGAGAGATGAACAGTGAGAATGAATCCAGCATGTTCTTAATTTTTCATTTGTGTTGAGCTTGAATCTGTTTAAAGTCAAGTGATTGAAACATTGATTGTGTGTAAAAAGTGTGTCTTGATATGGCTATGGCTGCAAAACCAAACTATCCTTCTGGAACAGAAAAAAAAAGTGTCAAGAACAAAGAAAGTATGTATTTTATAATTTTCTTATTTAGTCTTGACAAAGCAATAAATTCATAAGCAAGTCATATACACATTAATAAGCAAAATGTTTTTATGCATGGAGCCCTCAGGATCGGCGCTTATGGTTTTATAAACAAGGCCCAGTTCTACGCTGGATTTACAGATCATTTGAAACTGAAAGATGGAGCGGTCACAGCGATAATGATCCAGGTTATGAGTTGGAACCACAGGTGGTGAGTAAAACTGCTTTAAATGTCTGTTTTGTTGGCAATTGATAGTTTTCAAGTGACTGAAAACTATGAATAGGCGCCTAATGCATATAATGTAAACAACACAAACGTAATGAATTCATAAATTCATTATTCATCATTCACTATACGCTATAATCATTATAGTGATTCAAAAGTTATACATGGATAATGCGATGGTGTATTGTGTGTGTTTAAATTTAGCTGACCATTGATAGCTTGCAGACGATCTCTACACAAAAGCTGCTCATGCTTGTCGCTCTATCTCCGCTCACAACGACACACCTCCAGGCACTCGGCTGTTTTCGGAAAGACTCAGTACAGCGTATGTATCTTTTATAAATATGATAAAACTAAAAACTTTTTGGCGATATGAAGGATGCTATACTACTCTATAGGTACTTAAGTTTAACATGAGATTGGCAGAAAGTGTGTGTGATACCCCCCCTTTAATGAGAAATAAACATTCCTGTTCAGTATTACAAGCTGTCGTGTGATTCAGGTACTTAAAAAAACAATATCTATTAGGCTAAAATTAACTCATTTGGAGAATTATTAATTTATTTTCGTACGTTTACCTAAGCCTTCTTCACTCTAAAAAATGCTGGGTTGTTTCAACCCAGATTTGGGTCAAAGTGGATAAACCCAACCGTTGGGTTAAAAGTTGATTTTTTTTGTTTGTTTGTTTTTTGAATAAAAAAGTAACCCAACGGTTGAATTTGTCCATATTTGACCCAAATTTGAAACAACCATGCCTTTTTTATTTATCATGCTGTAATTTTGTCAGGCATTTAGAAAGCCAATTTGGCTGTGTGTTATAGTTTTTCTGACAGCTAGATGGTGCCAGAGCATGACTATTAAAAAAACATTTATTTAGCTGTCAACAAAAATTTGTTCTTACTGCCAATTTAAGCAGTTTGAACAGGTTTCCCTTTACATATTTATATATGTTTGTCATAACTTGCAGTTATGTTTTAATTCCATTAGTATAGAAAACTGACAGTGTAGCTTGCATACTGAAAACCATTGTAATTATTAGGTTTTTTAAATTTGGGTTTTTTAAGAATTCACTGACAGGGGCCCCTTCACAAAGTTTTGCTTAGTTCCCCCAGAAGTGTAGGATCAGCACTGCTGAGTGTTTCATTCTATCCTCTATTATCAATAGAATGGACGGTTAACGCCAATATAGTTGCGTACACTTAACTTTATTGAACACAGCAAACCGGTCTGTACTATCAGATGCAAACAACATAAGACGACTGGTGTCACATCCATGCTGCAACAACAACCATCCCAACATTGAGGAGTAGATCATGTGTTCAATCATTTACAGCTCAATCAGCAGCAGAAAGAGGCTGAACAATTCAAATATACTTTACATTGTGATTCATGTGTGAGAGTCAAATATGATCTTACCACAGTATCTCCAGTTTACAGTGAGGATCCTGTAGTACATCAGACAGCAGATTCACTGACTTTCCAATTTTATTCTCAGACAGATCCAGTTCTCTCAGGTGTGAGGGGTTTGATCTCAGAGCTGAAGTCAGAGCAGCACAACCTTCATTTATGACACCACAATAACTCAACCTGTAGAGAACAATGACTGTAGTTTGTTATTCACTCTGGTTTCAGATCAGGAGAGGAGATATAATGACAAGCATTGCCACATACTGAAACTGTCATGTGCTTCAGGACTGAACAGACACAGAGTTGAATGTGAGATATTGTTTCATAGTGATATAAGGACGGACTGGAGAAACAGTCTCTTGCACCTCTAATACAATCCTACAGGAGGACATTTGCTTCACAGGATCCACGTATTTCCATTACATATCATTTATTTACTCTTGTGATCAAACACATAATTGTGTCATGTTTGGTTTAATCTGGCATCTTATAAACTGAATAGAAATGTGGTGAACTCAATAGAGATATTCAGTGTCCTAATGTACAAAGTAAGAACTATTGCCTTCACATGCACTGAGATCATGTTCCTCCAGATCATCACCCATTTACCTCCAGGCTACAGCTCTACACTGTATTTCACAGTTAAATTCATGCCATGCATTATGACATCTATGAGAACACAATGAGCTCAGATGATTTCAGAAAAAGAAGAAAATAAGATGGAAATTAAAAGAGAAGAGCAGGTGAAGGAGTATTAATCATCATTTGTGCTGAGATTTAGTGTGTTTAGTGAGTATTTATTTTACAAGTTGATTTTAGTTTTAGAATTTACATTAAAGGACAGGTTTTCCTGAGGACAACGATGTGGGAATATCAGAGATGATCTTACCACAGTTTCTGCAGTTTACAGTGAGGATCCTGTAGTACATCAGACAGCAGATTTATTGATTTTCTTATGTTATTCTCAGACAGATCCAGTTGTCTCAGGTGTGAGGGGTTTGATCTCAGAGCTGAAGTCAGAGCAGCACAACCTTTGTCTGCGATGCCACAATATCTCAACCTGTAGAGAACAATGACACACTCTTCACTCTCTCAGATCAGATCAGATCAGATCAGTTTAGCAGTGAATCCATTATTAAAGAGAAAGTACAAACTTAAAGCACAAATCAATATGTGTGAGAAATCACTGAGATCTAAAATGTCTCAGAGCTGTGTAGGTTTTTTTTTTTTTCTCCATTTTAACACCTATTTACCACTTGTTTGCCACCTGATGTCACCTGTTGGAGTTTGGGTTCCTTGCCGCTGTCGCCTTTGGCTTGCTTAGTTGGGGACACTTGACATTTGACTTGACATTTGATATTCAACAGTATTCTTGACATTTATTCAACAGTGCTTTGATCTGCCTGCATTGACACTATTCTTGAAGAGCTGCTGTGCAGCAAAAATTATGTACCAGTTATCAATGTAAAGCTGCTTTGATACAATCTGCATTGTAAAAAGCGCTATATAAATAAAGGTGACTTGACTTGACTGTGTATGTGTGTGTGTGCGTGCACGTGCGTGTGTTTACTAAATTAAAAAGCAATACTTTAGAAAGTCAATGCAGAAAGATGAACGTGATGAACAGTGAGAATGAATCCATCATGTTCTTCACTTCTCATTTGTGTTGAGCCTGAATCTGTTTAAAGTCAAATGATTGAAACATTGTGTGTAAAAAGTGTGTATTTCAGTTTGACTCAGTCCTGTGGTATCATGTTACTGAGGAGCAGAGCCGATCCTCTCTATACACAAACTACACAAGTTGTGTAGAGCGCCTGAACCACCAGGAGCCCCCTTGCTCATCACTATATAAAATAAACATAACGGTAATTTAACATAATATAAACATTTCTTCAAAACATGCAAATATATGTGCGGTGTCTACTAAACATTTGCAGAGTCGTGTGGAATTTTTTTTTAAATAATGATTTATATTTATTCAGTAACTGTTTTGGACTCGGACATCATGCAGTGCAGTAAATAATATCTATGCGTCTTGACATGACTACGGCTGCAAAACCCAACTATCCTTCTGGAACAGAAAAAAAGTGCCAAGAACAAAGTAAGTATGTATTTTTGTAACATTTTAATTTCTTATTTAGTCTTGACAAAGCAATAAATTCATAAGCAAGTCATATACACATTATTAATCAAAATGTTTTTATGCATGTTTTAATGAGAAATAAACATTCCTGTTCAATATTACAAGCTGTCGTGTGATTCAGGTACTTTAAAAACAATTACCTATTAGTCTAAAATTAGCTCATTTGGAGAATTATTGATGTATTACCGTATGTTTACCTAAATTTAGGCCTTATTAGACTTATTTAGGCCTACTTAAGACAATATTTGTAGTTTTACTTAGTATTTACTAAAAGTGCAGTTTATTATCTAGCTAAGTCTTACTAGTACTTTAATGGTTGTACTATTTAAAGTGTCACTGAACATGATAAATGGCATTTTAAAAAATGATTAATAGCTTGTCTTGCTGTATTCTTAATGTACAAATGCATAAAGAAAAACAAGAACTGATGAAAAGAAGTCCTTACTCATAGTGAAATTTCAGGTCTGGCTGTTGTTCACTGGCTGATGAGACAATTTGTAGTAGTAGTAGTAGTAGTAGTAGTCGTCGTCTTTATTTCGAACTCAAGTTTAAAAAAAATAAATTAAAAAAATAATATATTATATAAAAACACAAAATTAACAAAATATATATTGAAGAAAAAAATAAAAAATAAATAATCAATAACATAATAAACACAAAATTTAAACATAATACTCAACCCGTTCGAAAATGGATAGGTAGAAGCCATAGGCTTATTAAATCCTACCCCAGTACTTCAAATCCAAATCCCAATTAAACCAGATAAATCCGACATACCATTTTAAATAACACAAAGATGCTACTCCAATTTCCATCCTACCATATCTAACAATTAATGTAAGGAAGAACAAACCGAAACAAAATTCATGCAGCATTAACAACAACTAAATTATCTCTCTCCCTCCCCACTTCTGTACTTATCAAAAATAAATGTCTTGTATCTTTGTTTAAATTGCAAGATATTTACACTTTCTTTGATAGAATTATTCAAACTATTCCACAAAATCACCCCACAAATTGAAATGCACATACTTTTGAGCTTTGTTCGACTATTCTGCCGTTTCAAATTTAAAGCCCCTCTCAAATGATAACCCCCCTCTCTATCTATGAACAGCTGTTGTAAGTTTTCAGGCAGGTGTTTATTTTTTTCTTTATAGATTATTTGTGCAGTCTTAAATTCTACCATATCTTTAAACTTTAAAGTACGTAATTTTAAAAACAGTAAATTGGTATGCTCATAATATCCTACTTTATTTACTATCCTAATTGCTCTTTTTTGTATTGTGCTTAATGTTTATAAGGTGGTTTTGTAGGTGTTGCCCCACACTTCAACACAATAATTCAAGTACGGCAAGACAAGTGAGCAATACAAAATATAAAGTGCTTTCTCATTCAACACATGCCTTGCTTTCCCCATCACTCCAATACTCCGTGCAACTTTTGCTCTGACATGTTTAATATGGAGTTTCCAGCAGATTTTGTAATCCAGAATCACACCCAAAAATTTGTTTTCATATACTCTATCTATTTCAATATTATTAATAATTATTTTTACTTGTGTATCAATTTTATGATTTCCAAACAGAATCAATTTTCTTGTCAGTAAGATGAAAACATTGCACTTTTTTATACTCTTTTTATACTCCATTGGACCTTTTTAACATTTTTTTATAGCGCCTATTTATACTCAGGGTCGCTCAAAGGTTTTATTATTATTATTATTATTATTATTACTACCTACCTTTTAATTGGGTCAGAATCAAAAAAAAAAATTTTTTTCTTTTTTGTTCAATCACAATCTCATGAATTCTCTAATTATAACCAATGTTGTAAACATGATAAATAAGATATTCAGATCTGTAATGGGAGCGCACTCTGCTTGCTTTCCATTTTGAAAAAGGCCCAGCAGAGGTTGTACTTCCTTCGCCAGCTGGGGAAGTTCAACCTAACACAGGAGCTGCTGAAACATTTCTGCTCTGCCATCATCGAATCCACCCTCTGCAGTTCAATTACCATCTGGTTCAGCTCAGCTACCAAATCTGACCTCAGAAGACTACAGAGGGTAGTCCGGTCTGCTGAGCGAATCATTGGTACAACCCTCCCCACTCTCCAAGAACTGTACTTAGCCAGAGTGAGAAAAAGGGCAAAGATCACCACTCTGGACCCCTCACATCCAGCACACAACTGTTGCCATCCGGTCGATGCTACAGAGCTCTGAACACCAGAACAACCAGACACAGGAACAGTTTCTTCCCTCAAGCAATCCATCTCATGAACACTTGACAAACACAGAACACACAACACTATTACACATTATTTACTTAAAACACTTATTTATATCTCAATTTGCACACATAACTGTACATACAATTGTCTATAATATATATTGTTTTTTGCTTTTTTTGCACTTTGTCTATCTTGTAAATTTGTATATTATTATTTTATTCTTTTTATTATGTGTCTTGTCTTGTCGCTGTCACTCTGTTGCACTGTGGAGCTTGTCACTAAAACAAATTCCTAGTATGTGTAAACAACATACCTGGCAATAAAGCTCTTTCTGATTCTGATTCTAAAGCTCTTTCTTTCTGTTTATAACACATTGACATTAAGAATAAAAGTTTTGTTTTTCATGCTGCTAAGAGGACTATCTGCAATTTACACACTGAAAAATAAGGTTATTTTGTTTTTTACTTGCGCGCACAGTCTCGAGCCTTTGATAGCATTCACGAACACAAGTGCTCGACACTTGCGCACTAGAGAGATTCATGCTTGTCTAGTCTTTTTCGCTCAAATAGTTACAACAAAATGTCTTTGTACTCGTTTAAAATAGAGTTACTGATATCTTTTAATCCCCTCACGCGAGTGCTCTTCAACACAGTCAGCTATTGTGTTTGTTGTTACTCTTGTTCTGTCTTCTCCATTTCTTTTCATACTGAAACAACAGCCTGTTTCAGTGCTGACACCTTGTGGACAAACTAAATTATAGTGCAAAAACTATTCAATGTGAGCGTGCAAAGTGCCTTCAGGCTATATTGTTCTTTGCGGTTCGAAAAGCTGTGCTGCATGCGTACACTATGTGCGTTGTCTGCTGATGATTACAGCGTCACGCACACTGTAGACCTACGCCTACCCTGGTGTACGTGTAAAAAACGGAGTAATATTCACGCTAATTTTGAACGCAAATAATAAAAATACATTTATATGTAGCATGATGCGGGCCACAAATTTAATGCTGATGGGCCGGATGCGGCCTGCGGGCTGCCTGTTGAGTACCCCTGCTTTATATATTTAAGGGTTTAAACGCATAGCGCTGAAACTCTATTGTAATTGTTAAAGGATTAGTTCACTTTCATATAAAGTTTTCCTGATAATTTACTTACCCCCATGTCACCCAAGATGTTCATGTCTTTCTTTCTTCAGTCGAAAAGAAATTAAGGTTTTTGATGAAAACATTCCAGGATTATTCTCCATATAGTGGACTTCAATGGCCTCCAAAAGGTTGAAGGTCAAAATTACAGTTTCAGTGCAGCTTCAAAGGGCTTTAAACGATACCAGATGAGGAATAAGGGTCTTATCTAGTGAAACGATCGGTCATTTTTGGAAAAAAATTTAAATGTATATGCTTTATATAAACAAAAGATCGCCTTCCAAGTGCTTCCGCCAAAACCGTACTTTCATATTTTTCATAAAGCTTACGCTGTATGTCCTACGCCTTCCCTATTCTATTTACGGAAAAAATGTAACTGGTGCTCTATTCGGTCCGTAAATAGAATAGGGAAGGCATAGGACATACAGTGATAAGGAGTCACAGCCAATAAGCACGCTTGTTACTGTGTGACGTTAGTCAGTGATCGCTCGCTAAAGAGAGAGGAGCATCAAGTGTTCTGAGGCTGAACATTAACGATAAATTTCTATAAAGTGGACATTTATTTTGTGAGTCACTGAAACAATGTAAGTGTGCTTTGCTATACTTTACAAACATAAATAGTCTCCCATTAAAGTGACTATGTGATTGTTCTTGCCTATTATGATGATTTATTGTCATTACTGTCTACTGATTGTTATCTTTAATTCTTTGTTAATTTCAGACCACATCTATACAAATGTCCACAACCTGTGCCTAAATAAGAAATGCCCTGTGGTCTGACTGTGCTGGCAATTGCTGTCAATCCTTAATCACTTATTAAAATCTGGAAACTGAATCCTGCCTCGGGTGTCCTTACCGACACACCAGTGTGAACAATCCCTCAGCCTGAAGAGAGATGAAAATCAAATAGTATAATAAATAGTTAAGGGTGCCCTAGAATTTAAAATTGAATTTACCTTGGCATAGTTGAATAATAAGAGTTCTGTACATGGAAATGACATACAGTTAGTCTCAAACACCATTGTTTCCTCCTTCATAAGTAAATCTCGTGCATGTGTTTTAGAAAACACGTCAAAATACTGACCACTAAACTCTGGACAACATCTGCAGCACTGAAGATTTATGAACTTTTATTTTCTTAATGTTTTAACAGTGAAGTGATTGTTCTCAGTGATACTTACCGAACTGATCTGGATTCTTTCATCACGGGCAGCAGCTTCTGAAGAACCTTTAGCTTTTCAGTTTTATTGTTTCTTTTAACAAAATTATTAATATCAAACACATCCAGCATCTTTTCTGATGTCAACAGCATAAAAACTACAGCTGACCACTGAGATGAAGAGAGTTTGGCTTCCTTTATTCTTCCAGATGTCAGATACTGTTGTATTTCCTCCACTAGTGAATGATCACCCAGTTCATTCAGACAGTGGAACAGATTGATGGATTTCTCAGGAGAGTCAATGATGCTGATCTTCTTCTTGATGTACTGAATGGTTTCCTCATTGCTGTCTGATCTGCTTCTTGTCTGTTTCATTAGTCCTTGTAGGAGAATCTGATGAGACTCCACTGACAGACCCAGAAGAAACCGCAGGAAAAGATCCAGATGCCCATTTTTACTCTGTAGAGCCTCATTCACAGCTCTCTGATGCAGCTCAGATAATGAAACAGTTTCTGTTGAATTTTGTCGAAACCAGTCCTTAACTTTAGATCGCAAACTCTGTTTGGTGATTGGGTCAAACACATTGATGTTGTTGTTTATGAAGGAGAGATGCACATATAGAGCTGCTAGATGTTCCTGAATGCTCAGATGAACAAAGCAGAAGACTTTCCCCTGATACAAGCCCAACTCCTCTCTGAAGATCTGAGTGCACAATCCTGAGTACACTGATGCTTCTGTCACATCAATGCCACACTCTCTCAGGTCTTCCTCATAGAAGATCAGGTTTCCTTTCACAAGCTGCTGAAAAGCCACTTTCCCCAGTTTGAGGATCATGTCTTCATCTTTCACGTTCTTCTCATAGTCCTTCTCATGTTTGATGTTGGTCTGAATGAGCAGGAAGTGTGTGTACATTTGAGTGAGAGTCTTGGGAATCTCTCCACTCTCTACTTCACTCAACATCTTCTCTAGAACAGTGGCTGAGATCCAGCAGAACACTGGGATGTGACACATAATAAAGAGGCTCCTTGATGACTTCAGGTGTGAGATGATCCTGTCGGCCAGACTCTGATCACTGATTCTCTTCCTAAAGTATTCCTCCTTCTTTGGCTCACTGAAGCCTCGTACCTCTGTCAGTCGATGGACACACTCAGAGGGGACGAGATCAGCTGCTGCTGGTCTGGAGGTGATCCAGATGAGAGCAGAGGGAAGCAGATTCCCCGCAATGAGGTTCGTCAGCAGCACGTCCACTGAGACTGTTTCAGTCACATCACACAACCTCACATCGCTCTGAAAATCCATAGACAGACGACACTCATCCAGACCATCAAAGATGAACAACACTTTATATTTGTCACTGGATATTTCCATTTCTTTTGTTTCAGGGAAAAAGACATGAAGAAGATCTGAAAGACTGAGTGTTTTGTCCTTCATCAAGTTAAGCTCTTTGAAAGGAAGTGGAAATATGAGCTGGACGTCCTGATTTTCTTTCCCTTCAGCCCAGTCCAGGATGAACTTCTGCACAGAGACTGTTTTTCCAATGCCAGCGACTCCCTTTGTCAGCACAGTTCTGATGGGTTTGTCTTGTCCAGGTAAAGGTCTAAAGATGTCACTGCATTTGATCGGTGTGTCCTCTGTTTCTGTTCTCCTGGACTGTGTCTCAATCTGTCTCACCTCATGCTCATTATTGATCTCTTCACTTTCACTCTCTGTGATGTAGAGCTCTGTGTAGATCTCATTCAGGAGTGTTGGGTTTCCCTGCTTTGATATTCCCTCATACAAACACTCAAACTTCTTTCTCAGATTTGATCTCAATGTTTTGAGGACTTCAGCACACCTAGAGTCATGGCTGTAAGATTAAAATACCAGATTATACAACTTAAACAGCCATAAATTACAAAATTGACTATTTGTATTATGTTATATATTATGTTTATATTATATTAACATCATTAGGTTTCTGAAATGTTTCAATTATTAATCATGTGTTTGAGTGATGTGTGAAGAGCAGCACCTAAAATTAAACAACAACAAAAGTCCTACATTTTACCTGAAACCAGGATTCATGCTTTCATTAAAGTCTTGTGGTCGAAACACAGGTGTGTACACAGTTTTGTTTTTAACTGGTCTGGATAGAAGATTTGACCTTAAATCAGAATGAAGAGGGTAAAGAATCAGACACACTGATATTGATGTAATTGTGTCTTTAATGAGTAACAGACCAACAGCTTTTACAGTGTGTGAATATATTAACAATACAATATCATTAAAGGGTTAGTTCACCCAAAAATGAAATTTCTGTCATTAATTACTCACCCTCATGTTGTTCCACACCCGTAAGACCTTCGTTCATCTTCTGAACTTTTTATTTTTGCCCAGAAAGCTACTAAAGACATATTTAACAGTTCATGTGACTACAGTGCTTCAACCTTAAATGTTATGAAGCGACGACAATAAGACGAGAAATAACGACTTTATTCAACAATATCTAGTGATGGCTGATTTCAAAACACTGCTTCATGAAGTTTCGAAGCTTTACGAATCTTTTGTTTCGAATCAGTGGTTCAAACTGCCAAAGTCACATGAACCATTGAAATTTTGAAACACTTATGACGTATCGAAGCCTCGTTTGCTGAAATCACATGATTTTGGCAGTTTGATTCACACTCCGAACCACTGGTTCGAAAAAAAAAGATTTGTAAAACTTTGTAAAGATATTGTAGAATAAAGTCGTTATTTTGTTTTTTGGCGCACAAAAAAGTATTCTTGTCACTTTATAACATTAACCACTGTAGTCACATGAACTGTTTTAAATATGTCTTTAGTAGCTTTCTGTTACAAGTTGCTGTGTAGGAACACACAACGAGGAATATAAGTTCAAGAGTCAGAACTTTACTAGGCAATCCAATGGAACATACAGGAACAAACGTTACACACACTAACAAAGTAAGAGAACGGACAACCATGGTGAGGAAGGTGACTGTTTATAAAGGGTGTGCTGATGATGGATAATGACGGTGAGTGTCTTCAGGTGCGGGTGATGACGTGCAGGTGCAGAACAGAGGGGATGGAACTGGTGACTGTGACAGTACCTCCCCCCTCCAGCAAGGCGCATCCTCGCACCGTAGAGGAATATCCAAAGTGGAGGGCCGGAGGGGGTTCGGGGGGGACGGTGAAGCTGGAGGATGATCCGAAGGCTCAAAGGTCCCAGCAGATGACGAGGGAGGGAGGAGCGTAGGTGACGGAGTCAGGGCGATGGGTTGAGGAGAGACGAGAACAGATGCTGGAGGCGGAGCCACGGGATCCTCAAGCCCCAGAGGAGATGGCTCACAGTAGTCCCGTGATGTAACCACATCACTGAGAGGAGGTGATGGTGGTGTAGCGGGACTGATGGGTGACAGCTCAGACAGGACAGCAGACTTGGTTGGGGTCAGGGAAGAAGGCAGAGATGGAGATACTTCCGAGAGAGGATGTGGCAGAGAGAGGCTGGTAGGAATTGAAGAGTCCAATATAAAGTTTTCAAACAGCTGGGAAGTGGCATTGTTTCAAACAGCTGGGAAGTGGCATTGTTGACTCACTCTCAGTGACGGGCGGGTGGGCGGGGCTTTGATCCTGCTCGTTGTCCTCGACACCTACTCCTTCGATGCTGGATGGGACCCTCGACTCGAACTTCTCCTCTGCTGGAAACACCTTAGGCTCCGGGATGATGTCAAGCTCGGTCGCTCCTCCTGGCGCGGGCTCTGACGTCACGGCGGGGTCGTCATCTCCATCTGTGGTGGGTCTCTGGTTGGGAACTGGGTTCGGAGGGGTTCCGGATCAGGGCCGCTTGAACTCCAAGCACTTCAGTAGGGCTTCCTTCCAGTTCAAGCCGGTGGTATCTGGGAGTTTGCAGGGTCCGTGGTATTTAGCCCCGATCCGGAATAGTTTATTCAAGTCATCATCCTCCAGCTGGCTGTTGGTGGCAAGGAGAAAAAACTGGGAAGTGAAAAACAAAAAATCGTGGTTCTCCTGAGCGACTGCGATGAATTTGGCCCATTCATCCATTAGGGAGGTCCGTTATTCTGTTACAAGTTGCTGTGTAGGAACACACACGATGAGGAATATAAGTTCAAGAGTCAGAACTTTACTAGGCAATCCAATGGAACATACAGGAACAAAGGTTACACACACTAACAACGTAAGATAACGGACAACCATGGTGAGGAAGGTGACTGTTTATAAAGGGGGTGCTGATGAGGGATAATGACGGTGAGTGTGTTCAGGTGCGGGTGATGACGTGCAGGTGCAGAACAGAGGGGATGCTGGGAAACGTAGTGCTGGAACTGGTGACTGTGACACTTTCTGGGCATTTAAAAGTATTAATTATCTTGCTGGTAATGCCGGCCTCACTGAACCATCGGATTTTATCAAAAATATCTTAATTTGTGTTCTGAAGATGAACCAAGGTCTTACAGGTGTGGAACAACATGAGGGTGAGTAATTAATGACAGAATTTTCATTTTTGGGTGAACTAACCCTTTAATAAACTGAAACTTGCAGGATTTGAACAGAGAATTTTTTGGCTCAAATACAGATCATTACACTGTTGTATATTAACAATTTCATAAAAATCAAATACTATAAGCATATTTTATAGAAATAACATACCTGAGATCAGGCCATTTGTCTTCACTCTTAAACTTTAGTGGCGGATCCATAGACCTGTTACTCTTCATAGACAAACAGCTGGACTCTGGGTTTGAGCTTTTCTGCTGGACTGAACTGTAACAGAGAACAGATTCAGTTTAATCCTTATCAGAGCCATTAAGTCTCTTGTGTGGAGTTTACATTGTTAATACATTGTAACGATTAGTACAAACTGAAGGCGAGATGATGAACCCAAGTGCAGTTTAATGTATCAAAGTGAACAAACAAAGCAACCAGTTGACATGAACTTGAACAGACTTGAACAGACCTGAACTTGAACAGACTTGACTTGAACAGACTTGACAATAAGACTCACCAACAGCAGGGTTACAATAAACAATACACGACAAAGTAACATGGGGAAGACAATGGCATTAAATACAAGAACTTAGAGAACACATGACTAAGACAACCAATGGGAAGTGACACAAGGAACAAGGGAACCAATGACAGAACAGAACTGAAAACCACATGACCATAAACAAGCAATCAGAACATGACACATTAGGCTTGTTTGAGACGCATTGGCGCTGCGCAGACCGATCGCCGTATGACATCAAAGTACGGGGAGAGTGATTGGAGAGCATTCAACTCCCTGTGCTTTTGAATTGCTCTTGCGGTACTTTGATGTCATATGCCAATCGGTCTGCGAAGCGCCGATGCGTCTCGAACAAGCCTATAGACTAAGGGAGAACATGAGGAGCAAGGGAAGCATGACACAAACAAGCAACATGAACCAAACTACAAAATAAAAGACATGAAATCATAAACATGAACATGAAACATGAACATGAAAACAAGAACATCACCCAAAACAAGACATTACATACATGTTCATTTTAGATTTAAAACAAAATAAAAAAGCATGCAGAATTACAAACTTATATAGTTACAGTATGTTGTGCAGTTTTACTGGAAAGAAGGAAAAAATATCTGATACCATTGTTCTCCATGACATTTCCTGATATCATTGACTGACTGTTTGATAAATGTTGATTCATACCCTGAGACTTTGTCACACATGAGGTTATCTCTCCCCTCCAGACACAGAACACGACAACAAAAGACAAGACACAAAACACGAGACAAGAGCACACAGCGAGTAAATGAACACTCAACCAGTGCACTCACAACAAGAGACAAAACATGGAGCATGAATGTCCGAACCCAACACTGAACCGAAACCGAACTAGACAGAAGTGTCGGGATCTAAACACCATGCTCCACACACAGTGTATCTCACAGACAGAAGACAAATCTGTAACACCCACACAAAAGGCATCTTTACACAGCCGATTTATGGCTGCTCTGAAGCGGGTCTGTATCTGCTCAGAATTCAGTGTAAAGACGCAATGCCACAATAAAGAAGACCTAAAATACGCCGGGTCTGACCCACCTCAGCCCCTAGTATCAAAGGTGACTCTGATACTGTTCTGGTTCAGTGTAAATAAACACAGAATATAGCCGCCGTAAACTACGTCATTGTCATGACAACCAAAAGTATTCCAGGTAGTCAGCTCAGGCGGCGTGAGATTCAAGAAGCAAGAGACCAAACATATAGGGCAAATAATAAAAATAATGTCTGCAACAAGGGGCACTGAAGTAAAAGAGTCCTGTACTCGCATCGTGAAGCAAACCACCAAAATAACAGCAGAGAATCGTATGAAGAGACTGTCAGATCAACACGCTGCTACATTTCTCTCAGATAAGATCACGTTAAATGCTTAATACAATCGGCGTCACTGTGATTGTGCATTGTTATATTATATTCCAAAAATCATCTCTTTGAGGACGATATTTCACCCACACACGACGGTCTGGTGAGTGGTGACAATTACTGTCCTGAAAAAAAAAAGATCGACCTCTTTTAATCCTGTTGTGATATACCCCCGAGTAGTAATGAATCATTTTTTGTAGCAACTGTAACAATTTTCAAGAAACAGATGTAGGGCATTGCTCGACAGAACTTACCAATGACTTTATCAATGAACAACATGATTTAACAAAGCTTCATTTGGTCCAAAAGATCCATTTCCTGACAGGAAACGCCTAGCCTTAACAGAAGTGATGACGTGACTTCTTTTAACAAAGGACTCTGTCTAAAGGACTTCTTAGCTCATCAGCAATAAACTAATCAGAACCCATCACGTGGATTTGATCACATTAAATCTATTGATTCTCTCACAAAACCCTCTTGTATTATCGGACGGAACAGGAAAATACCCATCAACGGATTTAAAGACGAATCTGTCCTATCAATACCTCCCTTGTGTTGACCGTCCATCGTGACCCGGTCACTCGTGACTCCGGTCAAAGTTTAAACTATGCTTAAGGACTCAATCTTGAATCTCAAAAGGGACAATTGTCGATTACTTAAAGTATTAACTATATACAGAATAATACATGCCATGATGTAATTACTAACATGTCTATTCAATGTATTCAATATGTGGGTTTTCTTCAAATGCATTATTGTAATCATTGTTTTAATTAGGTCAGTCTAGTAATATGTGTGTAAGAAGTGTGCCATGTTTGAGTTCTAAATGCAGAATTTATAATTCTCTGTAATTCTGTGTGTATTAAACATTGAAATTCAGTATCAGGAAAATATTAAGAAACTTTATAAAGTTGTTAATAAAACAGGAGAATGTTCTGCAGATAGCACGCGATGTGATCAATAGACAATAGACGAGGCGTGTCTAATCTCCGTAGCAACGTCTCATTGGAGGATCGCTCCCTTAAAACTATGCTGTCCGAACAAGCTAATGTCAGAAGCTGGAAGTCAGAAGTCGGTCAGAAATCGCTCGAAATCGGTCAGAAGCCATTAGCCGAAGCACCGCTACTTTGACCACGGCGGAAAAGTCGCATGGGTCATTGATAACTGACCGGGGCTGATTTTCCATCGAACACCCGACTTCAACCACGAGCTGCGCCGCTGATCATTCGACAGCCGTCACATCCAGACTCCGCAACCCTCTGTGAAATATCTAACCAAAGTCTCCCAAGAAGAGAGCCGCTCAAGCCAGACGCTCAGAACAGCGCGTTGCACCAGCCAACAGCATCCTTCAAAGCTTCCGCGCAACCCACAGGGCTTTCCCGAGAAGACGTCACCTGAAAGACAGCCAATCCAGAACGGGATTCCGCTGTACACGAGTCACGGAACAACCCGATTACCTCAGCTGTCACAGCAAACGCAGGTACAAGCAAACTTCTCTCTCTTGCTGGAAACTGGTGAAACTCCTTTAAACCTAAAGAATCAAGCCAAAGCTCTGCTTTTGTGATTTTCCTCAGGTTATGAGTTAAGTTAGCACTGAACTTGGGACTTTTCATAACTCATCAACTCCGCGAATGTGTGTGCATGTATGTATGTGTGTGTGTGTGTGTGTTTAGCCTTAGTTTCCTGTAATCATTAGAAGTAGTCAATAAATCTTGTTTTGATTTTCACATATACGAGTTTCTTGTGCTGTGTGTCAAATTACTGCCTTAAACGTAAAAGATCAAGTTACCTCTTGCTTATAATATAATAATTACAATAATAACAATAATCATAATAAAATATTGTTACTGTTGGCCGCAGAATAATATTTTATCCAGAATTGGTAAAATACTCTAACCTCAATTTTCGCTGGACGAATAATTGATGAAGTGTTAAATATTAACTCTGAATCATTTACAGTGAATCATTTACAGTTGATTCAATTCTTATTCCCTGTAACAATTAAATTGAGCTAATAAATAGGCTAAGTCCTTACATAGAAAATAACTATCAGTATCCTACTACAGAATTATGCACATTTTTGTGATTTTATGCCGCTTCAGAGTTGGTTTCTGTGCCGCTTTTTCTGTGTAAAGATGCCTAAAGACAAGACGACATGTCAGAGCTCTGCTACCAAAAGAATAAACCAGACCAAAGTGACAGAACCCTGACATCTGCGCATGTAATGTTCCCTTGTTATAATCAGTGAAATGTGTGGGTATCACTTTTGATAATGTGATTGGGTTTGATTCATGTTTCTTTTTTGTACTTTGTTGTAAAAACCCAAAGACTGATGTGTGGTATTTCCTTTTAATGTTAGTGTGTCTTAAGGGCCATTCACACCAAGAGCGATAACTATAAAGATAACTATAACTGTATTTGCATCCACACTAACGAACGATAACGGTCTGTTATTCTAAGCTCACACGCTGCGGTTTCAAAGTGTGTATAATATATTTTTGCTGTTCATGTTGCATTTACACGGCTTTAACCAGCAAATGTCCTCAGCATGCTATGTTTTGAGTGAATAGCTAGTAAAATCGATCTAATCTAACAGTGAATTTAGCTGACGAAGTCCATATGGTGGAATAAAAACAACCTGGTCTTTTTCACTGCAACTTCTAGCACTGGATACCTGAGGTCATTTTATGTTACAATGTTTGTTACCCTGGCATAATGATCTCATCGTTAATACTTCTCATCATTTATTCTGAGGGTATGACCAATTGTTTTCCATATATCCATTTCAAGTCTCTTTGAAAAGGGATTTTTCTGGTCCTCGATGATTAACTTCTCCGTAATGTCGTCTGCCATTTTCAAATGCGTGAGTCCTTAAAGGGAACCCCTGGTATTAAGACTTGTATGGCTTAATATAATGTAAATTATGTCTCTTACTGAAATATGTAGACAACCCATGAAAGGGATTTATGTCATTTTAAAAATCCACATTGTTTTATACATATTTTAGACAATGGGGGGCACCATTTTGTTTAGGCGCACAGTGTGTTCTACGTCGATGACGTCAAATGGTAGCACTCGGTAAGCTGCTGATGCTGCCCTGATGCTATTTTTACAGCAACACAACTCGGAATATAATATACAATGCCAATTTTCAGTCGATGGGCCACAAGAGAAGCGATGTAAGTCTTTACTGCTTCACTAGCGATAAGAGGAGAAAAGAATGGCAGGTTGTGAAGAATGTGGACGAATAAAACTTACGAAAGAACCGTGTCTTTGTTCTCTCCAATTTAGCCCTGATGCCTTTGATACTTTTCATCTGTATGTTTTGGTGCAACGGTAATCAGCCTTTTCAGTTTGAGCCAGAGCGCAAAATTAGTGAGGATGAAAACATCGAAGCTGTGCAATGTCTCTATGGCTATTCGAACTACTGTTGTATGATTGACGTGTAAAAATCATCTGATATGTCACCAGAATGCATTACACACAGTTAAACATGCTGAGAAGATGCTGCTGTTTTATGCGATCACAGTTATCCCGTGCATCACAGCGCACGCGAGCTTTGAGGCAGTCTGTCTCAATCGAGATGTGTTACAGGCTTACCTTCGTCAGTCTCCACGACAGGCGCAGCATTTGGTTAAAGCATATCCATCCACTTATATCCATCGCCAACTATAAGCTCAGTAGCTCTGGTCTACTAAAAGCCTCAAAGTCATAAGGGCTAAAGTGAAGAGAACAAAGACACGAATCTTTAGGAAGTTTTATTCATCCACATTCTTCACAACTTCCCATTCTTTTCTCCTCTTACCGCTAGTAAAGCAGTGAAGACTTACATTGATTTATTATATTTATTATATTATATTCCGATTTGTGTTGCTGTAAAAATAGCAACAGGGCAGTGTCAGTAGCTCACCGAGTGCAACCATTTGACGTCATCGACATAGAACGCACTATGCACCTTAACAAAATGGCGCCCCCCATTGTCCAAATATGTCATGGATTTTTAAATAATTTTTCTACTACATATTTCAATAAGAGACATTATTTACGTTATATTAAGCCATACAAGTCTTAATACCAGGGGTTCCCTTTAAATTACTGTATTCAAAACAAACAAATAAAAAAAAATCATAAATTCTTTTATCTATAAAGTATAGAAAAAGTTTTTTTATTTACACTATGTTGATATAAAAACTGTACATTTAACACTCATAGATGTGTCTCTGTGTGAGCAATACTATGTTAAAATATCAGATAAAGATAAAAATAACTATAAACAATTTACAAGAATAATTATTCATTATCAGAATACTGTTCTGATAACACAAAATGCCATACCATAATCATATTTTTATAGAAACGTTATACCTCAGATCAGTCTGTGTATCTCCACTCTTAAACTTTAACGGCGGATCCATAGACTTGTCACTCCCCATAGACACACAGCTAGAGTCTGGTTCTGATCTCTTCTGATGAAATGAACTATAACAGACAGATTTAATCCTTTATGATTAAAGTTTAAAATGTTATCCTTTAATCAATTTATCATCAAACATCTTTTCGTATCCTAACAAAACATCTTCTTGCCATCTTCAGACCTTTAATCATCATATAAAAGTGATTTAATGTAGTGTTTAGTGAAATACCTGCATCCTGGAGAAAAATCTTCATCTCTGGATGTGTGTGTTTCATCCATGATGAATCTGAACAGCTGAAACAGAATCTGATCTTCACTGACTCTGGATAGAAATGACAATCAAACACAACAATTCATCTTCTTCTCCGACTCTCAGGATCAAGAGACGCAGAGTTCACTCAAATACTACATGTTAGTTGCATGTTAACACAAATGCTAAAATAAACCACAGACAACACAAAACGATGAAACCATGTTAATTTGCTTCAAAGTGAAAAATATCAAACGCATTTCAAAGAATTATTTACGTCCTTCAGAGAAAATATTAATACGGAAGTCACCTGTCTCGATACCTGAACACTCACCTTGATCAACATTTAATATATCGATTAAAAAATCTTCTCCACCTTTTCTACCAAGTACTACACGTAAATTTATGACTTAGTTTTTATAAAGGTTCCTATAAAAACTGCTATTCCAGTAGCTGTTGTTAAAATGGATAAACATCAACTCTGAACATTTTACTTCCACTTTATATTGTGACAGAGGTGATGATGACGTCACGTCACGCGCTCGATCTGCACGTTTTGTGCATTTGTCCTTAAATAAATTATTACATGCATTCGTATAATGTTAGCATACAGTATAGCATGGCACATTTCTTGAGCGGTAAAGTTAGTTTCAGGTCAATATTCGCTGGATATTCTTCTATGAAGCGTAAGGGACCGTGTGAAAACTCCAATCAAAGTGAATAACTGTTAGCAATGTCCATTTTTTTTATCCTGTCTCCTATAAAGACAACATTAGTATTACGGCCTTCATCTCACATTCCTGTTGATATAAATGGCTGCTCATTTACAAACTGCTATTAGAGAGAAAAAAAAATGGCAAAACAGTACAAATGCAGTCAGTTTCCAGCACCATCAGTGCTTGGACCACTAATTATTCAAATTTATTGACCATCTGAACTAGTATGTGTCTTTACCTTGGCTTGTTTCTGCTGGTACTTGCTCCTTGTTCCTGTGGGCGTGTCTTCATTCCCATTGGCCAGAGATGTCATTTTGGTCTTCCCTTGCTAACTTCCCTAAGTTATGTTAACTCTGATGTATTTCCTTACTTAAACTGCACAAGTGCACACTACTGGGGAACACTTGAAATAACTCTAATTAGAAAGTCTTGAGCCCTTGATCACTTGGAATCTTCTACGGTGCCGATTTATTATTTACATTTTTCCCCTAATGAATTTGTTTGATGCATCATGCTATACATGCCTATAGGTATGCTTGGGCTGTTGGAGAAAATATATAAAATTACACAAACAATTAAAATAGCAAAAGAATAAACTTTAACTGTGTAACAAAGTCATTAATCTTAAGGTAGCCAAAAGGGAATTAGGGGAAGTGCTTAGGGAAGGTCACGAGTGTGTGAGGAACAAAGTGGAAACGTGAAGTGGAACACACACTGATACTGCTGCGGTACTGCGGCTTTCTTCTGATTCTTCCTCCTGTAGGCTTGGAGGAGACACTCAAATTGTTCAGTTTACTTCCTCAAAACACACTTTACACCAGCAAGGAAGCCATGAAAATTTTTCCAGAATAAAGAGCCAGACATTTTGAGTTTAATCATGCCTTAATTATTACTTTAAAATATAACTGTGGCGAGGGGGGCGTGGTTCAGCGAGGTCTGCGGCGGGAGAGAGCATCGGGAGATCTTTGGTGAGTGAGCGAGTTAAATGTAAATCACGAACACCTGTTTCTCATTTCAGTAATTGGCGCGGAGACAGGTTAAAACGTAGCGAGAAGCAGGAGTCGGTGAGAGAGAGGGGAACTGCTGACTGAGCAGCTGGTGCACGACTAACTGGAGTGAAGCCCATTGTGGATTGTACAGCCGTGACCAGGAGTGAAGCCCTTTGTGGATTGTATATGCCGTGACTGGAGTGAAGCCCTTTGTGGATTATTTTATTTGCTGTTGTGCCTTGCACAGTTTTTGTTGGACGTTTCTAATTCTTGAAATAAAGCTCAGTCAGCAGTTGAACGCCGACCCTGTCCCCTTCCTTCCTACACTTAAGAACATTAGTTGTATTACAATAACATTTATCATCTGCTCAGCCTCTAGGCTTTTGCCTGAGTTTTTCAAAGCTTCAAGGATTCCAGAATTTACTTTCTGAAAAATATAGGAAATAGACAAAGAGTGAAAGAAGGACTCGGTTAAACTACAATGTCTCAAATATTCCTTATAGTCAAATGAAATGGCAAAGGAAATCAAGCAGATGTGAGTCCACTGCTGAGATGATGCACATTTCATCTGGTCTGTGTTCAAGTCCTGTTCATACTTTCCCTCATGCCGTCCAGAAGCTTCTGACTGTCCTGCTGCTTATCAACGTTCAAAACAGTTGTGCTGCTTAATATTTTGTGGAAATCATGAAACATTTTTTAGGATTATTTGATGAATAGAAAGTTCCAAAGAACAGCATTTATTTATAACAGAAATATTTGGAAGCATAAATATATTTATATACTTATATACTATATTTATAAAATATATAAATATACTGTCACTTTTGATCAATTTAAAGCATCCTTGCTGAATGAAAGTATTAATTTCTTATTAAAAAAATGTCACTGACCCCAAATTTTGAACAGTAGGGTAGAAAATTATTTTTGTCATTTTATTGATTATAAATGAAGTGTGAGGCAGATGGGATTGGGAAATAATGCAATAAAAGCCTTTCAGGACATGCAGGTGTCAATAAATCAGCAAAACAGAGCTTTCCTTATATTATATCAGGCATCTACGCTGGGAATGTTTCTGTGCATCTACTTACTTTTTACACACTTGTGTGAAGAGTTCTTTAGGGCTCATGACACCTTTCTTGGTCTCCTGCATTTCATTCAGTAACTCACACAAAACCAGTGTGAGTGACCCGGGCCTTTCCAGCTGGATCTGAAGATGTTCCTGAAAACATAACGTGAAAACGTCCTGTTAGATGAAGATTTGTGCATAAAAAGAGCCAGAGAAGATCATAATGAGGCTCAGCATTAGTATCAGCTCAGATGACAGTGCAGGTGTGATGGTGAAGCTCTTCTCATCTGAAATCTGCTTCAGCAGTTCTCGTGTCTGTGATCAATTCTGAGAGGGAGACGAGAACATCAGGGTTTGCAGAGCTTGTTTACATGCAGCAACAACAGCATGTTTCTGTTTCTCATGTGTAGCGTCTCAAACTCTGACTCTGTAGTTGCACGACTGCATTGAAGAAACATGTTCAGATTACTGAGAGCCTGATGCACACGACACCAGATCTTCCTGCGCTGCTGCTTTCTGTCGTTTGAGACTGTCATCATGTTTGGAGCTGATCTTCTGCTTCTCATGATTCTCTGATCTCCAGCAGCCCTGATGAGGATCAGAACAATGTTTATGTGTGGCTGGCCAGTAGCAATGTGTCTTTAGTCACCTGATCACTTAATCTGTGGCCGCATTTCAGGCACATCCAAACAGCTGGACTTTCTCTGCCTCTGTCTAAGATCTGGTTTTTAACAGGTTTGTCCAACTCACAGTCTTGACACGAGCTCCAATGCTCATTCAAGTGACATCATTTTAAAGATAAAGTGAATAAGTGATGAATATTTCCCTTTTTAAATCATTGAAAATACAAATAAAGTGTGATAGCTATTTTCAGATTAATGTAGTCAATTTACGAAGCCACCAAAATAATTTAAAACTATGTAAACAGAATTACGTCCATCCAAGTAATCAATCTTTATCAATCTGCTTTAAAAACATCTAAAACCCTTCAGCAACAGCAGTGCACACTTTTCTCAACTTTCCCTGTCTAAATGTATCAGGAAGAGCCCATCACCTCTGGATGATACATTTTTAAATAAAAATATATATAAATATACATACAAAGGACACATACTCCATGGTCAGCCATTATTATTTTATTATGATATTTGCATTCATAGTATTATAATTATAAAAAAATAATTAGGCTTTATTTTTAGTTTATTTGTTAGATGCTCTTATACTGTTTTACCTTCATACAAAACAATGCTTTTGAGTGATTAAAAATTACAAGATCTGAAGCTGGAATGGTTTGTTCCAAAAGTTGGTGTAGATAAAAAAAGGAAAATGAAAGTGTTTTGTCAAGGAGCCAAAAGGTGTGTTCTATTAAAGCTGCAGTAGGATAACTTTTGTAAAAATGTATTTTTTACATATTTGTTAAACCTGTCATTATGTCCTGACAGTAGAATATGAGACAGATAATCCTGTGAAAAAATCAAGCTCCTCTGGCTCCTCCCAGTTGGTCCTATTGACATTTGCAGAAATACACCGCTCCCGGTAAGAAACAACCAATCAGAGCCAGGAGGAGTGTCTTAGCAGTGTCAATCAAGCTTGCGTGCGCGCTGATCTCACCCCTCTCATGCACAGTGCCAGCGCGTACAGGCGTTCAAATTCAAGATTACCGGTGTGCCGCAGCTTTGCTTATGGCGGAAAAACAATCCAAACTGCCAATTCCTCGAGTGGCTCCTGCTCATAAAATAAAGACGGGTAAACGGAAAAAGACAGATGACGATGATAAAAAAGCCAAAAAGAAAGAATTAGATAGAGCCCGAAAAATAAAACGAGGTGTAAATATCGAATCGGCTTTTCCGAGGTGGAGGGAGCTACGTGTCCTGAAAGGATTAAAAACCTGATGCAGAGTTAGCCACATTTCTGCTTGACAAGTAAGTATCCCTGCTTGATTTGTTTCATTTTTTTAAGAACTACACAACTAAGATCATTTCAAAACAGGCCTGCCCGTCCCCTGCCTGATGCTTCCTCTTCTCCCCTCCCGGTTGACTCCTCGAAGGTCGCTGTGGGTGTGAATTCCTCGTCGGAGCCCATTGACTCAGTGTCAAAACTCTAGCCGCATAACATACAGATAAAATGTCACGCGCTGTGCAAAGCAACTATTGAAACCTACTAATTCACTGGCTTGTCATGTTGTTGAAATAATGTACTAGCAAAACCTTATTTAGCATTACATATCGATAGAATAATTACTTGCATACTGTAACGTTAGTTACCGTTATATTATCTTACTAGCTATTTATTACTTATAGAAATAGTGCAACGTCATATAGTTACATTACATGTGTTGCAAAATACGTAATGTTTTGAGGACCAAGTTTGTAGTCAAAAGTATGGGCAGGTCATAGTCAATGTAAATCATATTGTTGATGTTTCGTCCTGTACCAGTGAATGTGCCTATAACTGTTTATCCGCCGTCATCTGTGGCCCTGCTTGCTTACTAGCCTGCGCGTTCACGGCAGGCTCCGTTGTGATGGGGGAGGAGCTGTGGAGGGAGGGCTGTAGCGCAGCATAGAGCAAGGGGGAGTGACCTGTGAGTTGTGCTTGTTCAAATTTTCAGTCAACCTTTTCTAAAAACTCCCTACTGCAGCTTTAAATTAAGGATCTTCTATTAATTTAAACCGAACACAGATAACCGTGTTTTTCACTTCAGACACTTATTAATGAAAAATTTTACTAAAATAAAATAAATATCTTCCATCATCTTGTGTGTCATTTATCAAAAAAAAAAAAAAAAAAAAAATTGCTTGAAAAGTATCATCTGCAAAATATTGTTTTTTTCTGTTGCTGGTAAATGAGGAACATCAGTGTGGCGAGGGGGGCGTGGTTCAGCGAGGTCTGCAACCGGAGAGAATAGCGGGAGACGCGTGGTAAGTGAGTGGGTTGAATACAAATCACGAACACCTGTTTCTCATTCCAGTGATTGGCGCGGAGACAGGACAAAACGCCGTGAGAAGCAGGAGTGTGTGAGAGAGAGGGGAACTGTTGACTGAGTCTTTATTGAATATCAAAACGGCTCAACAGAAAGACTGTGCAACGCACAACAACGAAAATAAACAATCCACAAGGGCTTCACTCCAGGTTCGGCATACGCTATCCACAAGGGCTTCACTCCACGTTGGGCTTACACTATCCACAAGGGCTTCACTCCACGAACCTCGACTCGACTCAGTCAACAGTTCCCCTCTCTCTCACACACTCCTGCTTCTCACGGCGTTTTGTCCTGTCTCCGCGCCAATCACTGGAATGAGAAACAGGTGTTCGTGATTTGTATTCAACCCACTCACTTACCACGCGTCTCCCGCTATTCTCTCCGGTTGCAGACCTCGCTGAACCACGCCCCCCTCGCCAAAATCAGTGTAACAAGTTCAAAAGTTCGTAGGGAAGGAAGAGAACAGGGTCGACTTTGACTGCTGACTGAGTTTTTATTTCAATAACAAGATGTCCAAACAAAAGTCTGTGCAACGCACAATAAACAATCCACATCCACAGACGGGCTTCACTCCAGTAGTGCTCTCCAGCTCAGTCCCAGTGTTTCTCAGTCAGCAGTCCCTCTCTCTCTCACACACACTCCTGCTTCTCCTGGTGTTTTATCCTGTCTCCGTGCCAATTACTGGAATTAGAAACAGGTGTTCGTGATTTACAATTAACCCACTCACTTACCAAGCGTCTCCCGACTCTCTCTCCTGCTGCAGACTTCACTGAACCACGCCCTCCCTGCCACAATCAGTCTTATATTAGGCCCTGACCTAAGAACAACATGCTTTGGAAAACACCTTCTGCTGAACTCTTATACTGCAAAAAAATTACAATAAACTAATTAATCTGCATCTAAAAGATGTTTCGCACTAAAGGGACATTAGTGACATCAATCACTTAAAGTCATTAATTCATATTTCCCAGAAGCTTTAGAAAAACCCTGTAAAGTTCTTAATTGGTACCTGGATCACATATCTATTCTAATCAATTCCATTTTTTCCTCGACTTTTATAAAGCATTTGACAGTCCATCCTGTGATTTGAATCTTTATGGTTGTGGTGAGCAGTTTAAGAACATTATTAATACTCTTTATCAGAAATATTCTGGTTCAGATTCTTTGACAGAAGGCAGTTCTTCTCGTTTTAATATAAAGTGTGGAACTGAAAGTAACTCTCATCACTGATTTCTGATGTTCACTTCAGAAACACTTTCCATCAAGAGGAATATGATTCAACATTGCAATCAGTAATTAAATGTGTTCAGAGGCAGTAAAACAATAAGATTTATATGGAAACTTTAATAGATTATCACATACAAGAATAGGTAAATACAATTATTTTACAGACAAACATTTTCAGTGAAATTATTTGCATAATCTTTGTGACCTTCTGCTGGTAGACACATTTACACATCTGTCTCTTAGAAAGACTCTTGATTTTCTCAAAGGAAAACTCGTAAAAGTGTTCTTAAAATTACTCAAGGTGAAATAAAGTTCAGTTACAGTATATTAATACATCATATTCTACCATTTTAATAAAGTACTGCACAATATATCTCTTATTTACAGCATGTCTATGGCTTGATGAAAATGGAATGATTCAGTTTTGTCACTTTGCATTAATTCAATTCAAATCACATTTATTTGTATAGCGCTTTTCACAATACGTATCGTTTCAAAGCAGCTTTACAGAGAATGCATTACTTGTTTGCAGTTTAAATTAAGTGTTACATCATCTACATTGTAATCAATGTCTAGAACTGCAAATTGCTATTTTCAGCACTCATATTCTTGGGCCATTATCTAAAAAAAACAAGAAACCGGTGTGAAGTCACACACATGTCAGTGTGATCGCTGTGTGTCTCTGTGTCTTCATCTCTGTAGCGGCTCCTTATTCACCATCAGCTGATCCTGAGGAAACTGAACTGACGTCTAAATACTGAGAGTCCTACAATAAAACACACAAACAGTCACATATGAGTATGAAACATTACTGCTATCACGTCACATCAGAAGATCATTTCAGAAAAAAACACAGCAGAGATAATTATATATTCATATTACAGCCATAGATATGAATGAAAAACTGCTAATAGATTAATAACAGTAAATGATAAACAACTTTTAATCACTTACACACAGAGACACTGTAAGAGATGAAAATACTCATATATTCATAGATCATATTCACATCACATAATTAAACTCTTATTAAAACAGTTTACAGAGACTAAAGTGGAGCTGAATTATTATCTTATATTCTCCAGTTACATACATAAGAGGTTGTTACTGAACTTGAGTCAATTTAAAGGCTTTTAAATTAAAATATACTCACAAAAGTATAATGTCTTGAGTTTATAATGTGGATCATTCTTCAGATCAGAGAGCAACTTCACTCCTGATTCTCCTAGTTTATTCACAGACAAATCCAGTTCTCTCAGGTGTGAGGGGTTTGATCTCAGAGCTGAAGCCAGAGCAGCACAACCTTCATCTGTGACACCACAATCCCTCAACCTGTAGAGAACAATGACACAGTTTGAATTGTAGTTCAAGTGTCTGTAGTTTGTTATTCACTCTGGTCTCAGATCAGGAGAGTCAAGTCAAGTCAAATTTATTTATATAGCGCTTTTTACAATTGGTAATTGTTTCAAAGCAGCTTTACATATTAGAAGCACAGAAAAAAAGAGAAGTGGTTAAAAATAAGCTGTACAAGCAAGCGTGGTAATATGTAACATATACAAGATGGTGCTACATTAAGCCAATGTCGGCTGACTCCCAGGGGTGGAAAAAAACCCCTAGGAGAAAAACCCAGCGTGCTAACACTGGGAAAAAAGTCCTAGGAGGGAAAAAACCCCCTTGGAAGATATATATAATATATGTAAATGGATATGGAGATCAAAATCTGAATTATACATTTTTATTATAGAGATTAAAAATAGATTATATATAAATATATGTAAGCGGATACGGAGATTAAAAATCTGAATTATAGATGCAGCCAGAACTGGATCTGTAGGCCCATTGTCTCCTGGGCTACGTTGTAGTTAGGTCCAGACACAGGTTCTCCATCTGATCTGGATACGGCCTGGATCCAGCACCCAGCAAACCTCAGGATAAGCAGAGAGACTGATATTAGCGTAGATGCCATTCTTATTCTGATGTACAGGTATATCTAGTGTTATAGGAAATGTTCTAACAATCCTTTAACGGATTTGAAAAATGTTAATGTATTGATAATGTGTTATGTGTATGCAAGAGCAAAGAGATGTGTTTTTAGTCTAGATTTAAACTGACAGAGTGTGTCTGCTTCCCGAACAATGCTAGGAAGATTGTTCCAGAGTTTAGGTGCTAAATAGGAAAAGGATCTGCCGCCTTCAGTTGATTTTGATATTCTGGGTATTATCAACTGGCCTGAATTCTGAGATCGCAATAGACGTGAAGGACTATAATGCACCAAGAGCTCGCTTAGATATTTGGGAGCTAAACCATTTAGAGCTTTATAAGTAAGTAGCAAGATTTTAAAATCTATACGATGTTTAATAGGGAGCCAATGTAATGTTGACAGAACTGGGCTAATATGGTCATACTTTCTGGTTCTAGTAAGAACTCTAGCTGCCGCATTTTGGACCAACTGTAGTCTGTTTAAAAGCCGAGCAGAACAACCACCCAGTAGAGCGTTACAGTAATCTAGTCTTGAGGTCATGAATGCATGAACCAACTGTTCCGCATTTGTCATTGAGAGCATATGTTGTAATTTAGATTTTTTTTTTTTTTAGATGGAAGAAGGCGGTTTTACAGATACTAGAAACATGACTTTCAAATGAAAGATTGGTATCAAAGAGCACACCCAGGTTCCTAACTGAGGACGAAGATTTAATGGAGCACCCGTCAAGTGTTAGAGAGTATTCAAGGTTTTTTCGTGAGGAAGTTTTTGGTCCAAACATTAGGATATCAGTTTTTTCTGAATTTAATAATAAGAAATTTCTTGTCATCCAGTTTTTAATGTCAGCTATGCATTCTGTTAGTTTTGTGAATTTGTAGGTTTCGTCAGGGCGCGAGGAAATATAGAGCTGACTATCGTCAGCGTAGCAGTGAAAACTAACACCATGCTTCCTAATTATCTCTCCTAAGGGCAGCATGTACAGAGTGAAAAGCAACGGTCCTAGTACTGAGCCTTGCGGTACTCCATATTGAACTTGTGATCGATATGACATCTCTTCATTAACTACTACAGACTGATAACGGTCAGATAAGTAAGATTTGAACCATGCCAAAGCAATTCCACTAATGCCAATGTAGTTTTCAAGTCTTTTTAAAAGAATGTTGTGATCGATAGTGTCAAAAGCAGCACTGAGATCTAATAACACTAATAGAGAAATACAGCCACGATCGGATGATAAGAGTAGATCGTTTGTAACTCTAACGAGAGCAGTCTCAGTACTATGGTATGGTCTAAATCCTGACTGGAAATCCTCACAGATTCCATTTCTTTCTAAAAAGGAGCACAGTTGTGTTGAAACTGCCTTTTCTAGTATCTTTGACAGAAAAGGTAGATTCGAGATTGGCCTGTAATTTACTAAATTAACCATTAAGATGAAGAGAGTTTGGCTTCTCTTATTCTTCCAGGTTTCAGATACTGTTGTATTTCCTCCACTAGTGAATGATCACCCAGTTCATTCAGACAGTGGAACAGATTGATGGATTTCTCAGGAGAGTCAATGGACCTGATCTTCTTCTTGATGAACTCAATGGTTTCCTCATTGCTGTCTGATCTGCTTCTTGTCTGTTTCATTAGTCCTTGAAGGAGAATCTGATGAGACTTTACTGACAGACCCAGAAGAAACCGCAGGAAAAGATCCAGATGTCCATTTTTACTCTGTAGAGCTTCATTCACAGCCTTCTGATGTAAGTCAGATAAAGTATATATGAAAAAGAGGTCAGAGGACACACTAGTCAAAAACTGTGAATAGTTCTTTATAAAAAAGAGGTGCACATATAGAGCTGCTAGATGTTCCTGAATGCTCAGATGAACAAAGCAGAAGACTTTCCCCTGATACAAGCCCAACTCCTCTCTGAAGATCTGAGTGCACAATCCTGAGTACACTGATGCTTCTGTCACATCAATGCCACACTCTCTCAGGTCTTCCTCATAGAAGATCAGGTTTCCTTTCACAAGCTGCTGATAAGCCAGTTTCCCCAGTTTGAGGATCATGTCTTCATCTTTCACTTTCTTGGGAATCTCTCCTCTCTCTGCTTCACTCACATCTTCTCTAGAACAGTGGCTGAGATCCAGCAGAACACTGGGATGTGACACATAATAAAGAGGCTCCTTGATGACTTCAGGTGTGAGATGATCCTGTCGGCCAGACTCTGATCACTGATTCTCTTCCTGAAGTATTCCTCCTTCTGTGGCTCACTGAATCCTCGTACCTCTGTCACTCGATGGACACACTCAGAGGGGACAAGATCAGCTGCTGCTGGTCTGGAGGTGATCCAGATGAGAGCAGAGGGAAGCAGATTCCCCACAATGAGGTTCATCAGCAGCACGTCCACTGAGGCTGATTCGGATATATTACAGAGTTTCACTTTTCTCTTGAAGTTCAGAGACAGACGACACTCATCCAGACCATCAAAGATGAACAACACTTTATATCTGTCACTGGATATTTCCATTTGTTTTGTTTCAGGGAAAAAGACATGAAGAAGATCTGAAAGACTGAGTGTTTTGTCCTTCATCAAGTTGAGCTCTCTGAAAGGAAGTGGAAATATGAGCTGGACGTCCTGATTCTCTTTCCCTTCAGCCCAGTCCAGGATGAACTTCTGCATAGAGACTGTTTTTCCAATGCCAGCGACTCCCTTTGTCAGCACAGTTCTGATGGGTTTGTCTTGTCCAGGTAAAGGTCTAAAGATGTCACTGCATTTGATCGGTGTGTCCTCTGTTTCTGCTCTCCTGGACTGTGTCTCAATCTGTCTCACCTCATGCTCATTACTGATCTCTCCACTTTCACTCTCTGTGATGTAGAGCTCTGTGTAGATCTCATTCAGGAGTGTCGGGTTTCCCTGCTTTGATATTCCCTCATACAAACACTCAAACTTCTTCCTCAGATTTGATCTAAACATGTTGAGGACTTCATGTATGTAAAATCAGAATACCACATTATTACATCTGTTAAAAGGTAGATGTACAGAGCAGATTGTCTTGTTTTCTGTATTATGAGACACTATGCATATGTTTGGGTTTATGAAATGTGTCAGTTACTAATAATATATTTGAGGAATATGTGATGATGCTCTGCAACAAAATCAATGATTAAAACCCTACAATTTACCTGACACCAGGTTACCTGCTTTCATCAAAGTCCTGTAGTTTATTCATAGACTGGTCATTCTTCTTACAGACGGGTTTTGTTACGGCTGATCTGGGTGGCAGGATTGACCTTAAACATCATGAGTATCAGAGAATCAGGAATCAGACACTTTGATATTATCGTAATAATTTTGGCAATTAACGTTAATTAACTTTTTAACATTGCACTTTCTAAATGTTAAAAGTGTAATAAAAACAAACAAACAAACAACATTTTACTTTGTGGTCAATATCTGCTTGCTGTTTATAATTGAATAATTTTAATTTAATGTAAAGAAAAGCTTTACCTGAACATTAGTGGATGATCCATAGACACGTCACTCTTAACAGACACACAGCTGGACTCTGGTTCTGATCTCTTCTGATGAACTGAACTATAACAGAGAAAGATATAAGTGAATCCTTTGAATTACTAATATTCATTCATCATTAAAAAGACTTATGATATTTACATTTACGCTACGTTGATAAAAAAACCTGAACTTAACTAAGCAATTTCATGTGTCTCTGCTTAATATCTAATATGAATACATTAGCATGAATGAACTGTATAGAAAATGTTACATTATAATATAAATATAACACACATCTGAGCTCTGGTTCTGAACTTCTGCTGAAATAATGTAACTGTAACAGAACAGATTTAATCCTTTATGAAGATAATTTTTTATAAGGTCCTAAAAATTTTTCATAAAAAAAAAAAAACCTTTATGAAGATCCTTTATGGTTTTACTGTTTTGATAAAATTCTCACTTTTTAACTTTAAAACACACACACACACAACCACACACACACACACACACACACACACACACACACACACACACACACACACATATCTGGTTCTCTAGACACTTTCGTCTCAAAGTACCTGCATCCTGGAGAAAAATCTTCATCTTTGGATGTTTTTTTGTCATCCATGATGAATCTGAATAGCTGAAACAGAATCTGATCTTCACTGACTCTGGATGGAAATGACAAACAATAATTCAGCTGAACGGATCCTGAGAGTCAGAGTAACAGGATCATGAGACACGGCGTTCACTCAAACACACAATGTTAGTCGTATATTATTAAAACAAAGAGAAAAGAAAACATACAACATGAAACACCAATGAAACCACGTTCATTTGAAATAAAATGAAAAATAACAAATATATTTCAAAGAATTATTTACGTCCCTCAAATAAAATATTAATACGAAAGTCACCTGTAAAGCGTCTCGAGACCTGAACACTCACCTTGATCAACATAAAGAATAAAAAATCTCCTCCACCTTTTCTTTCAAGTAGCTACAAGTTAAATCATTGCTTAGCTTTTCTAAAGGTTATTATAAACATTTGATTCTCTATATAGAATCGATTCTGGCTGTTTAAATGGTGAAACATGAACTCTGAACATTTACTTTTATTTGTGAAGCGCTCGATCTCAAGCCTGTTAATGATTACAGTCATTCGCTTCATATAATGTTAGGATATACAGTAGAGGAGGGCAAACTTCAGGTGCAGTAAAGTTATTTTAGGTTCAACATTCACTTATGGTGTGTGAGGGACCGTCTGAAAACTCCACACACAGTGCAAAAACAGTAGCGATGGCCAATCAATCATTCAAATGACTTGTAAGTTTTAACATAGAGAATATAGCTGCAAAGAGGACTTTACCGGGTTTCAAGCACCAAAGGCTCATGTAGTCGATACGGTAATATTGTTGTAATGTAATATGGGTTATTAAGTGCCTCTTTATGGAAATATTCTTGGTGGGCTATTAATAGAGACAATGTCATCTCTATTTGGACAGCAAAACAATACATTCAGTCATCTTGTTCAATCCCATTATGGTGTAAGAAAATGAAGGTAGACTAAACATTTAATGATTTTGGAGATCACAGATTTCCATACAAACCAAATAAATTTTGTGAAACCATAGGCCTAATGAATTTCTATGCATTTATGTAGTTTTTTGGACCCACTTTATATTAAGTGGCCTTAACTACTATGTACTTACATTTAAATTAATAATTTGTTACAATGCACTTATTGTGTTCATACATGTTTTTACATTGTACTTATATTTTAAAAAACACCTGCATGTAATTACATCTGTAATTAATTTCTGTAATTACATTTATAATTACACTGTTGACCCATCCCTTACACCTTACCCCTACCCTTAAACCTACCCATACCACCAAAGCTTCCCCTAACCTTACCCGTATCCCACCTCAATAGCAGCAAAAATGTTTTGCAATTCAATATGAACCCAATAAGTACATTGTACTTATTTTGTGATGTAAGTACATAGTAGTTAAGGCCACTTAATATAAAGTGGGACCAGTTTTTTTGTGACACAACTACATATATCTTGTGTGCACAAAGTCCAGATGTCACAAAAATAAAAAGTATATTAAAAATGCATAGAAATTGTTTGTCTTCTTGCCACACTGATCACAGCTGACTGGTTTTTCATGACAGCGCAGATGAGGATTTATCCTGTCTGAAAAACTCTTTCCACACCTTGAATGATAAAAGAAAATATTTTGTTCATGGTTTTTTTCTCCACATGAGGGCATGTGTGAGGCTTCTTTCTGAGTGTTGTGGGGGTGTACTGATATTACTTCAAAAAGATGTATGCATCCCAAACAGATCTTCTCACTTTCTCTCTTCCTTTAATGTATGTTTTTGAACCCCCCTTTGTGAAACATGATGAAGATTTGTCTTTATTTAGCTCACCTTTGGTTTATTTGTTTTTAGTTTGGTAGTTTATAATTTGAACAATAACGTAAAAACAACTTTATCTGAACAATAAAGTAAAAACAACTTTATCTGAAAAACAGAGTGAAAACATCTTTTCCAAACATAAATTAAAAACAAGCATTTTCAGAATTTTCAAAGATTATGTATTTGATGAATGAGAGTGACTCGATGTTTGCGGCTCCTCATCACTATGAATATGTATGTGTTTGTTTAAGTGGCTTTTTTGTGTGAAACTCTTTCCACACTGCGAGCAGCTGAACGTTTTTTCTCCAGTGTGAATTCTTTGGTGATTTGTCAATTGACTCGCTGCTGTAAAGCTCTTCCCACACTCGAAACACATGTGATCCCGTACAACATCATGCAGTTTTTGGTGCTGTTTCAGATTCTCCGGTCGTGAAAAACTCTTTTCACACAAAGAGCACTTATGGAGCCTCTCGTGCGTATGCACCATCAGGTGCCTTTTTAGAATTGACGACGATGTAAATTTCTTCCCACACTGATCACAATTATATGTTTTTTCTCCAGAGTGACGATGCATATGATAACGGAGACCCGACAACTGTATGAAGCTCTTCCCACACTGATGGCATGTGTGCGGCTTCTCTCCAGTGTGAATCCTCATGTGTTTGTTCAGGTGGACTTTCTCTTTGAATCCATATCCACACTGAGCGCATGTGAACGGTCTTTCTTCAGAGTGACTTTTCAGATGCTTTCTGAGATTTTCATGTGTAATGAAGGTCTTGCCACACTCCACACAAGCATGAGTTTTCACAGAAGAATGGATCTTCTGGTGCTTTCTGCAATTGGCCAGCCGTGAAAAACTCTTTCTACACACTGGACACAAGTACGGCCTCTCGACTGTGTGAACTGTCAGGTGTTTGTTGAGATATGATGAGGATCTAAACTCCTTGCCACACTGATCACAGCTGAATGGTTTTTCATGACAGCGCAGATGACGACTGAGATGAATCTTTTGTGAAAATCTCTTTCCACACTGTTGACATGCATGTGGTTTCTCTCCAGTGTGTATTCTCACGTGTCTGTTAAGGTGGCTTTTGAGCATGAAACTCTTTCCACACTGAGGACACGTGTGAAGCTTCTCGCCAGTATGAATTAGTTGGTGCTTTTTAAAGCTTCCTTTTAGTGTGAAACTCTTTCCACACTCGCGGCAAGTGAAAGACTTGTTGGTCTTTGTAGTTCTTCTGTTTTTTGATAAATTCTTTTTTGTGACATTATCATGGTTCTTCTCTTCATTCAGCTCTTGACTTTGCACTTGGACATCCATTTGGTCTAAAATAAACAGATTAAGAATTTTGAATCAGTTAAAAAGATCAAGAGAAAGCAACAGAGGTCAAGTATTTGTTTGAGCATCAAGTATCAGGTCTGCCATTACCTTGTTAATACAATCAAATCTGGATATCAACTGCGATACAATGGGTAACCTGTGAACCAGAACCACAGAGAGGACAATAACATCAACACTGTAAACATAAAATACCCAGCCTTTTCATTTAAGTGCATCACTAATCATTTAGATGTATTATCTGTAATGTGATATTTAATCATTCCAATATGCATTGAATGAAACATTTGCTCACTGGTCTGTTTTTAACCTTGCACTTGTTCAGTACGCTTGTAAAAAATATATATTTAAAAATTAAATATATTTTTTATTACACCTCTAGTTGGGTCATTCAGTTGGTGTTGGACTGGACAGCATCTGCTGGAATTTTGGGATCCCTAAAATTGATGTTGGAGTCTGGCTTCACTGCTGGTGTGAAATAATGTGGCTAAAAGCACCAGATCTGGCAAAATCTAAATAGAAACGCATAGTATTTATTAGGTCATTTGTGTGTTTACTTTGATAAATGCATGTGCTAAATAATAATACTTTTTATTTTCTATATTAATATTACTAATATTGTATGATCCACATTGTGTTTGCAAAACGCTTTAATATATGATACTATATAAACGGCATAGAGTTAGTTCACAATTGTAAAGCAGAACAGGATAAAATCATTAGATATATATATATATATATATATATATATATATATATATATATATATATAGAGAGAGAGAGAGAGAGAGAGAGAGTAAAGAACAACAAAAGCACAATCTAAGTGTAAACAGGTCAGAATGTTCTGCAGGAACATGTTACTGTCATTTATTTTTCCGAACTCTTTAAAATTCCATAACCATTATCTACTGTTCTTATAAAAAATAAAATTTAATGTGCAAATCTGGTTGTTCAACAACGAATATTTATTAAAATGCGTATTTATTCTAGGTTATTGCGCTCAGTCAGTTGATTACTGTTATGATAAACGTTTGTGAAATGAAAATATTCGCATGACGTTAAATTAATTTACAATATATAGTGTAAAGATATCTCTCAAGCATAAAACGCTAGAATTGTCCGTTTTTTATCAGAACATGATGACACGATAACGGGACTAGCGGGCTTTGAACAGAGTGGCACGTGAAAACTGCGAAATTGATCAACCGAACAGAAAATTTACCTCCACGTGTGAATCTGCATCCGCCATTCGTCGACGACGCTCCACAATTCACACTCTTGACAGCCTCATCAGCGTCATATTAAAGACCATTTTCAGCTTGAACCGGTCAGAATCTCAGCACTGACTCCTGTCGCCTCTTGCACCGCGTTCGGGGCGTGGCTACATGCATCGCTCCGCCCACAACTACTCTCATAAACTCGTCATCTTTCAGTCATGTGCTCGTAGTTTGTGTAGGTCAGAGCATTGAATGAGTTTTTTGATTGTAATGTTACCCAAAATTTTTGGAAGGAAATGGCAGAATTTATATTTAATTTAGTAAAGGATAAATACTGTTTTTCTTTAAAGGATATTATTGTATACTATGAAAACAATGTTAACAAAGGTCTTGAATACGTTGTTAACTTACTAATATTGCTGGCAAAATTTTATATACATAAACAAAAATGCTTAAATTCATCCCCATTATTTAAGGTATTTTTAGTTGAATTTGATTGCTTTATGTCTTCTCTGAAATTGTTAAAAAACAAAAAGTCATAAACATGCTTAAAATATTACGATTTAATTTTTGGATCCCCTGTTACTAATTAATATCACACTTTGTATTGCACTGTTTTATGCTATGCTCTGTTTGTAAATTGTTCTATTTTCATTCATATTAATAAAAAAAATAAAATAAATAAATAAAAAAAAGAGAGCATTGAATGATGATGAGCAAATTAATTATTTTATGTTGTCCAAAAAGCAATAACGCATGGAAAAACATTAGTTCAGCAATCGTAGCCTATTTTGCTATTGTCTCTGAGAAGATGTCAATATCTTCAGTTAAAAAATAACGATAGACTGTTTTTTCTATAATGTAGTGGAGGAAAAAGTCTGATATTATGCTGTGGATGCAGTGAAAATAACAAGATGCTTTAGATTTTTCTTTCCAGTGTCATTTGGTTCTCATGTAACTGTAGGCTACCATCTGTAACTAAATTCAGCAACACAACACTAACATAGCCATATACAACAATTCAATATATACCAGACAATATATGGAAATTTAACTATTTAGATTGTTTCTGGATAATCATTTGAACTTAACTCTAAATATGGACTGTATCTATAATAAATCTATGCAGAGACTATATATTTTGAGTAAATTAAGTAGTTTTGGTTTGAGCAAAGACGTGCTTACAGATCTTATTGAGAATATCCTGAGGTATTGTCATGAAAATGGACAATAAATACATTTCAGACAGGACCACTTTGGCAAGTTACTGAGTTTATTGAACACAATTATCTTTGGCGGTATGGTTCCTTACGGGGGTTCTTGCTCCAAAATTAATTGGACATACAAGAGCTTTAGCATTAACCCCCGGAACCATCAGCTTGAAAATACACAGACAATTAGACATTAGTAATGTCTTTAAGAGCGAATCGTGGTATCATGTAGATATGGCAGTAGGACGTCTATACTGTAGCTTGGTTATGAGGATGAGTGTCTCTCAGCAGTGAGGTCCATGCCGGCCGGGACTTGAAGCCTTATTGACTTTAAAGGTAGTGATCTGGAACAAAAGAAGACGACAACCAGAAGGTGCACTGTAATATGCTCATGCTTATAATGGGGAGGGAGGGAGGGTTGCGAGCAGTTTGAGCATACTTACCGAGCAGCGATGCCACGTATATATGTCCCGTGTCTAATAGGAGAATAGTAATGATTGGAGCGATTTGACAGCTGACCGCATCAGCTGTCGCGGCACTATGCCTACGTGGCCTGACTGAACTAACGCTGCGCTCGATTTCAGACAGGACCACTTTGGCAAGTTACTGAGTTTATTGAACACAATTATCTTTGGCGGTATGGTTCCTTACGGGGGTTCTTGCTCCAAAATTAATTGGACATACAAGAGCTTTAACATTAACCCCCCAACATGATGAGAAGGAATACTTGCCTGAGTAGAACCCCCCAAAACCATACTTGTTCCATCCCTGCAAAAGAGAAAAGACAAGTTATAAAGATACTTAAAGGAGCCTACTGACTATCAGAGGGGTATTCTCCCCTCTAAAAGGAGGAAGAGAATAGCAGGCCCCTCTTTATATTTAAGTAGCGAGGGGTGTTCATCCCCATGCAGAGGAATGAACAGCAGGCCCCTGCAGTATAGCAGCAAAGGGTGTTCTCTCCAGCGGGAGAAACAGCAGCCCTTTTTTTTTTTTTTTTTTTTTTTAAATATGTGAGGGGTGTTCTTCCCTCGCTGAGGGATGAACAGCAGCCCCTGCAATTATAGCAGCAAAGGGTGTTCTCTCCAGCGGGAGAACCACGAAGCAGCATGTCCCCTTATATGGCATGAGGGGTAGAAGAGCAGCACGTCCTGCACGTGCGAATACTACTACTAGTAGAATGTTTTGTTTTTTTTCGTTTTTTTTTTATATATTTTAAATATTTTTATAGCTGCTCAATGATTTTTGTGCTAACAACACGTCCTGAGTTGTAGGCCTAATGTATCGTTGATACGCTGATGATGACCAACGACCCATTGCTTTGAGCATGGGTATGGAGACTGTTGTTGAAGCTGCGGTGGTTGCCGCGCCTATACGGAATGAATGGCTGGTATAAAGCGCGGGGTCCATGCCGCAATGAAGGCATGCGGTTCGGAGACGCGAGCAAACCAATGCTTGGACATAGCTTCTCCCTTCTCTGTAATAAAAAGTGGATCTGTAGGGTTTGATTTACTGCGTGAGCTAACCAGCTGGTTCATGGCTGTGAGGGGACAATATCCGTCGTTGGTTCTGGATATGTTAATGGTACTTCCGTTATTATCTCTGTCTGTTTTGGAATGTTTAAGATAGATAGAAAAAATTTTCGGTGTGAAATGATATGTCTTTAACTGTGAGATCGTGAGAAGGGTCGAATTTTTTTGTGTTAATGGTGAATTCCCCTCCTCTGAGGAATCCATAATAGGCGGTGAGGAACGCTGCTTCTAGAAGCAAGTTTGTGTGCGGAGTGAAGAGACCTGATCTTAATTTATCCACCATCGTGTGCACCTGTGAGAGAGACAGCGGTAATCGTTTATCTGGAACAGCGGGACTTTCCTTTTTTAACCCGTTGAGGAGAAGGCATATGGAGGGATTTTGCAACAGGCTTTGGGAGGAAGGATCTATACATCTAAGGTGGAATTGAATGCCTGAGATCATGATCTTGATGGTAGAAGGCTTGAGCTTCCTGGATTCGAAGCAATGCGTAATGAAAGCGCATGTGATAGAAATATTAGCTGGGAGTATAGGCACCGAGAAAGCGTTGCAGAAATCTGAAAAAGACGACCACGCCGAGTCGTAAGTTTTAAGTGTCGTTTTTGCTAGCCCTGATCTCATGTAGTGTGCGGCTGATTTAAGGTAATTTTGCAAGGTTGCATTCAGTCTAGGACTGTTTGACTGAAGTCCGGGCAGCCCAGTCGTGATGAAACCGCTTCCGGACACAGGCGTCTGAATTCCTGGAAATTAAACCGAGAAAGAGAGTCAGCTATTTTATTATCCAGCCCAGGAATGTGAGTAGCTTTAATGGTAAAATTGTTCATAACTGAGATCTAGGTTAGGCATCAATGAAACGGTTAATGAAAGGCACGGAAGAGCGACCCTTGTTGATAATGTTCACGGTGGCTTCGTTGTCACAGAACACTAGGATGTTTTTCCTAGTCCATTGGTCTGCCCATAATAAGCAAGCAATCACAATAGGATATAATTCCATGAGTGCTGTCGATTGGATAGACGGAGCCAGTTCCTTAAGTTCTTTGGGCCATCTTTCTGCAAACCACTGTTTGTTAAATATACCCCCGAACCCGACGGAAGGAGCTGCATCGGTGAAGAATTGTAGTTTGACAGAGGTTTCTATATCTTCTTCGTAGAAAAAGGAAATTCCGTTCCAGTTATCGCATAATTTAGACCAGAAAGTTAAATCGGACCTGCAGCCTACATCTAACGTGATAGTGTCATGCATTTTCTCTACGGTTTTAGACAAATCTAAAAGTCTGGAAATGAAGGAACGACCTTGGGGGATAATCCTCATGGCAAAATTGAGATGGCCCAGCAGAGAAAGAAGATCCCTTTTTGTTAAGGTAGGTAATAGGGAATAAGTTCTGATGAACCCTCTAATCCTTTCTAGTTTGTCTAACGGAAGAGATGCTTGCATTTTCACTGAATCTAGCGTGATCCCTAGAAAATCGAGGACACGAGACGGGCCTTTTGTTTTTTCTTTTGCAAGAGGAATGCCGAATGTTTTGAACCCTTTAACCAGGGAATTGATGCTGCGCGATGGGTTGGCATCTGGAAAGTCGATGAGGAGGAAGTCATCCAACAGGTGAAGAACGAATGGTAGTTTAAAATTATTTAGTAATATCCAGCAGAGTGCTTCAGACAGTGTATCGAAAATCTTTGGGCTGCTTTTAAACCCGAAAGTGAGTCTGACTGAAAAATAAAATTTTTCTCGCCAACTGACCCCGAAAAGATGCCACTGAGAGGGGTGTAAGGGCATGATTTTGAAGGCGTCGGTAATATCCGCTTTACTTAGCCACGCTCCTCTGCCTGCTAATTTGATGAGTTTAATTGCGTTGTCCACTGTGGAATAAGCCAAGGAAAAAGGTTCTGAGGGAATTAAACTGTTAATGCTCGGAACCCCTACTATAGAGTGGGGAGCGGATAAATCGATGATTAGACGTTTTTCCCTGAGTATTTCCTAACTGCGACTCCTAAAGGGTTAATGCGAAATAGATTGAAAGGAGGTTGATCGAAAGGTCCGATCATGTAGCCCTTCTCAATTTCTTTCCCCATCAGATCATCGACGGCCTGTGGATCTTTGATAGCCGACTGGAGGTTTTGACAGGTGAAAGAGAAAGTGGGCAGATAGGAAAGACCAGCTAGGAACCCATGCATGAGCCCTAGAATGAGGTAAGACACAAAACAGCGATTTGGATGCTTTTCCAGGGCTTTAGATAGCTCCTTGGTATTCACCGGAGTGTTTATTTCTTTTTTAGAAATTTTGTGCGGCGTGGACAAGAAAACTTCGGGTGACTGTTCCCGCAATAGCTGCAAGCATGAAAAAATTTACAGTTATTACGAGTACAAACATTCTCATTGAAATTGTAGCAAAGAGGGGTTTGTCTTTCAGGTTTCACCTGTTCTTGCGCCGAAGCGCTAGTGTCCTGAGTTGAAGCGGTCTTAGGACAGAGAGATGCGGTGTGGGAAAACGAGCCGCAGAGTGAGCACGACAGTGCTTGGTGGCCTGTAAAGTGTCTGCTAATGAGAGCAAGATCAACCACGGACCAGTCCAGTCGCTGATTAAAATGTTGAATGTACATTGCTGCTTTAGATTAAAATGATTTGTGGTATTCGTAGAATAGAGTGCCTCCGTAAGACATGGCGAGATCCGAGATGATGGCTAGATAGGTGTCTAATTCCTTTCTCCTGTCTGGATACACTTCACAGATAATGTCTCTGAACACGCCGAAAGCAACATTAAATTCTGCCATAGTTAAACTTTTGGTGAGTCTTGGATCGTTATCTTTAAGAATGACCGATATATCCCCACAATCCACAATCCTTCTTTCATTAGTTTCTGCGCATAGCAATATTTTAACCAAGTTAATGTCATTACCTGACAGGATTTGAGCGCGCAGTTGGGGAGAAATAGCAGCTGCTGGGGGGAAAAAGGGCACCCCGGTGGAAGCGGCAGGTAAAGCTGATCCGAGAGATCTTCTGGGAAGAGCCAAGTCGGGAAAAAGTGCGCAGTTTGATGTCGAGCTTGAAGTCTGCCCGTCAAACATCGCCCGAGGTGCAGAAGCCGAGCGCTGCGATTCCAGCGCCTGGATCCTGTTGTCCATGTCGGAGAGGGATCCTTGGATTGACAACAGCGCTGTGAGAACCCTGTCGTCTCCCTGTTGTGCTGAAGCTTGAGGGGGATTAGATGTTTTACCCTTCTTTGAAGTTGGAGATGCTTGATCATTGGATATATTTTTTCTTTTCTCCGTGGCTTTGCGGCCGGTAGATCGGGGAAGAGAAGATACGTTGGTAGATGGGGGCTGCGGATCTTGATTGACTTCTTGTAAGAAGGTCAGGAGCTGATCGTGATTCAGATTCGGAGGCACTTGTACGTTAAGAGAGTACAAAGTGGCCAAGATCCTTTCTTTGGGCCATTCGCTGATGGAAAAAGGATTCCTTGCTGCTATCCTAGAGCTGCGTCTCACTAGCTGGGTTGGATCGCTGTCTTCGGTATAATGATCCAGGATCTCGTCCGGAGACTCTTCAGATAGGATTTGTCCTAAGATGTCCGAAGTATCCATAACCAGGAAGCCGCAGGTAAGATGTGCAAGAAATAACGTGAACGTAATTTTCATGCTGTTGTCACTGTAACGCAATGCTTGCGAGCAGTTTGAGCATACTTACCGAGCAGCGATGCCACGTATATATGTCCCGTGTCTAATAGGAGAATAGTAATGATTGGAGCGATTTGACAGCTGACCGCATCAGCTGTCGCGGCACTATGCCTACGTGGCCTGACTGAACTAA